>NC_056750.1:715948864-716098864 GCF_019279795.1 Protopterus annectens
TTAAAGAAATATTTAACCCCCAAACAAATATTACAATGGAGAGGCACATATTTTACACAAGACATCAAAAGCCTGATGAAACTTTTGCAGCATATATAACTGATTTGAAAAACAAAGCAAAAAACATGTAGACTTGGAAAGGAGTTGATAAAAGACAGGCTTATATGATGCAGTGAGAAAGATTTTGCTTCGAGACAGAGGTTTAACTTTGAATAAGGCCATAAAGATATGTCAGAAATATGATCACACAGAAAAGCACAAAAATATGTTTGCAAATGAGAAATGCATGCTTCCGGTGCCAATGCTGATAGTATGCAGCACGAAGTTAAAAGATAAATCTACTTCAGTAAAAATCAAAGGCACACTCAGTAAAGCAGAGGGGTGAGGTCAGCAAAACCTTTGGCAAGCTGACAGTCAACTGTAGTAATTGGGGGGGGGGGGGGGGGGGGCAGGAGCCCAAGCAAGAAAAGTGCTTAGCTTCTGGTCAGCAGTGCCACACATGTAAAAGTGGAATCATTTCAAAACGTTCAGTAAATCTAAAGGGCACATTCTTTTATTAAAAGAGAGCTCTGAAAGAGGCAAGTTGATCAACTAAAAAGCTGACACACTACTTTTTATGTTGGTGGTACGTCTCTGATTGGTGAAACAAGTCAATGCAGTAGATCTGTTGGCAAATGAAGTATTTTGTACTGTTCTGATCAATGGGAGCCCTACAGAGCTCAAGGTTGATACTGGTTCAAAGTACAATGTTATGTATGCAGAAAAGTTTTCCAAAGTAAGTGCTGGTGAGAAGCTTGATTTGGCAAAATGTGCAAACCTTGTTGCTTATGGTAGCAAAGAAATTCAAACCTAAGGCTCAGTAGTGCTTTCATGTTACTCTGCTGGGTACATATGACCTGCAATTTTACATAGTCAAGCACATACAGTCATTGATAGGCCACAGAGACAGTTTGAAAATAGGACTGCTTTCATTTAATGGAGTAGTCCACCATACAAGCACTAGCAACCGAAATTTCACACAAACTACTTTTCTGACTATGCTGATATTTTCGAAGACAAGTTAGGCAAACTCCCACTTGCGTGTTCCATGAAGTTAGACCACGAAGTAAGCACAGTCATCAGACCAGCACAGAAAGTTCAGAAGCCCTGCAAGGCAGAGTCAAAGCTGAGCTAGACAGAATGTTATGTCTAGGAGTAATCTGCCCAGCAGATGAACCAGCTGAATGGGTATCCTCCATGGTGGTCGCTCATAAGAAAAATCTCAGATGATATTAGAATATGATACTGATCCAAGACTTGAACAAAGCACTAAAACGTCCTCATCCAATGTGTACAGTCGAAGACGTTGCTGCTCTTATGCCTAATGCCACTGTTTTTTCTGTCTTGGATGCAAAAAGTTGATTTTGGCAAATTTTGCTTGACTGAAAATCTACATTGCTAACCACTTTCAGTACACCATTCGGAAGGTACAGATTTTTGAGAATGCCATGTGGGATAAATTCTGCCACTGAAGTATTTCAACATGCGATGGAACAAATTTTTGTCTGGCTATCCATGTGCTATTATAGTAGATAATACTGTTGTAGGAGGCAATGTTGAAGTCGAACATGACAGAAATCTCAGGAAGTTCTGGAACGTGCTCGTGAAATGACTCAAGCTGAATCCTCCGAAATGTAGATTCAGGCTACAAGAAGTATATTATGTTGGTCATTTGTTTACCAGTTCAGGTTTACTACCAGATCCTTCCAAGCAAACTGAAATTGCCGAGATGTCAGCTCCAGACAATGTCACTTTCTTACAATGCTTTATTTTATTTCCAGTTTGATTACCGGGGAAGTCCACTGGGCTGAAATGACTCATTTTCAGTGGAGGCCCAGGGAGCAAGGCACCAAACTGCATAAAACAATTACAATACAAGGGGTACATAGGTATAACAGGTACATTATATAAAAAGTGACAATTAACACATTTGGATTCATGATACTTAACAGACTTCAGGCTTTTACAGTTTCATTTAAGGAGCAGTCTAATATGTGGAGTTTGACAATACAAGTATGAACATGAGTAGAAGGAGAGAAGACAGAAAAAAGACAGCAATTACACTCTAGTTACGCATAATTAAACATGGATGTTATTTATAATATTTACAAGGCTGTTGCGGTGGTGGTGCTGCGGTAGCGGTGTCACCTCACAGTTAGACATTCCTCGTTCGATTCTCAGTTAGAGCACCTTCTGTGTGGCGACATGCGTGAATAGGCGTTCCTTCGTTGAAGGTTGTACATTAAGCCCGGCAAGCCAGTACGTAAAAATCTACTGCCAATCATTAGCGGACCAGAGTTCCGCTGTGGCGACCCCTAACTGGGAAAAAGCCGAAAGAAACAAACAAACAAGGTTGAGGTAGTTGGCGAGTTTGAGCCAATTCAGGAATTATAAGGTAAGGCAGGGATGGGTATAGTTTTTGGGGTTTGTGGCGAATTTAGAGATTTTGTTATAGCAGGTTTCTATTTTGGAGGTGATAGTGGAGGAGAGATTGTTTAGGAGAGGGGCTCCATATAATAAGGAAGGGAGAAGATAAGTTGTGGCCAGTGTATGCCTAGTAGAATTGGAGAGAAAGCGATTGTTCCTGTACAGCATATGCCTTGCTTTTGGTGGGCTTTCTTGATATTTTGTTGAATATGTACATCAAATTTGAGGTGTTCATCAATGATAATACACAGTAGTTTAGCGGAGGGAACTACTTCTATAGGTGAATTGGTGTTGCTATAGACTTTGAAGTTGTTTTTATCATAGGAGAAGGACTTTGTAGGAGGGAAAAGTAGAATCTTTGATTTATTTGCATTTAGAGAGAGGTGGTTTTGGCACATCCAGGTTTCGGTTGTTGAAAATGCAATTTGGGATTTGTTTAGAAGTTCAGAGAGGTTTGAGGCAGAGCAGACTAATGTTGAATCGTCTGCATATTGAATGACTTTGGTATCAGGAATGGCAGAGTGAAAGTTATTGATGAAGATGTTAAAAAGCAAGGGGCCAAGAATAGATCCCTGTGGTACTTCAGTTGGGGGGCGGGTAGGAAGGAAGAGATGGAGTTCTTCCATTTCACTGCCTGTGATCTTTCAGATAGATAACTGGAGAACCAGGATATAGTGTTGGGTGAGAGATGTAGGTTGAAGAGTTGACAGAGAAGGTGTTTGTGGAACACAGCATCGAAAGCTTTAGACAGATAAAGTAAAATGGTGGAAACTAAATGTCCAAAACCTCGGGCTTGATTGACAGTTTCAAGGAAAGAGAGTAGAGCGGTTATTGTGCTATGGCCTGGGCGGAAGCCATGTTGCGTGGGAGTGAGAAGGTTGTTTAGGGTCAGAAAAGGCATGAGTTGGAGGTGGATGCATTTTTCTAAGATTTTGGAGACTGGCGAGAGCAGAGTGATTGGGCGAAAGTTTGAGATGCTGGTGTTTTTGCCTTCTTTGTGGAGTAGAAGACTATACGCTGAGCGCCAGAGTTTAGGGACATAAGATTCTTTTATGGATGTATTTATAATGATGCTGATTGGAAGAGCAATGCCATCGGCAGCGCATTTCAGGAATGAGGAAGGGATACCTGTCAGGAGCATTAGAGCAAGGTTTAAGTTTGGATAAAAGTTTTTGTATAAAGTTAGTGGAGAGGTCAGATTTACTTGGGTCAGGACAGGGGTTATTCTTGGAGCCTGGACTGAGAAGAGAATTTAGAGAATTCCAGAAAAGTTTGGGATTTTTATTATGTTTGGACTGGAGTTTGATGTAGTACGATATTTTGTCTTTAGTGATTATTTTTTTTTGCAAGGTTACGCATCTGTTGATATTGGAGGAGTGTAGTGGGCAGCTTATTGTTTTGGTAGAGTTTCCATATTTTATCTCTTTGGTGCATGATCTTTTTTGTTTCTTTGGATAACCAAGGAACATATTTGGCTTTTATCCTTTTTTTTTCTTAGGGGGGCAAGGGAGTTTAGGGTATCTAGGAAGATGGAGTTGAAGTATTCTATAGCACTGTCAAAAGGAAGGGTGTTTAGAATTTGCCAGTTCATCTGTTTACAAATGTTTGAGAAAGCTGTGGGGTTGAAGTTAGTAAGGTTGCGAGTGTGGATGTATTGGTACTGGTGTGGGGTAGAGCTGGTTGAGCGATGTATGAAGGCTGGAAGGTGGTTGCTAATGTTATCAGGAATGGTGCCAGAATAAGTTATTTTAGTTGGATCTGAGACTAGGATCCAGTCTAAGGTAGATCCAGGTGGATTTACTTTGTTTGGTCGGGTGATGGGAGAATCAACTGAGAGAAGTTATAGAAGTTAATTGTTAGGGAGGGAGAGTGGCAGTTGATTTTGTTCCAGTCAATATTTACATGCCTTTCTTGGCATGGTCAACTATTTGGGCAAGCTCATTCCCGATGTGAGTGCACTTTCAGCACCACTAAGATCTGACATGCAAAGATGTAACCCGGTCCTGTTTAGAACAGCAAAGAACATTTGAAGTCCTGAATCAGAAAATTGCAAGTCCACCCACCTTAAGATCCAAGATGGTGACACCTTGAATGGCAGGGGATACTCTGGCTCACGAATGTGCGTTACATGTTTTTTTATATTTACGTGTTTTTTTCTATCAGTGTGTTATCGGTTTTCTGAAACATTTTGTTGTCGGTGTGTGGTGACTGCAGCGGTGGTGTTTTTCTGCTGGGTTCTTGTGTATTACCTTGTTTTTAGATCTTGCGGTGACTGCTGAGCTAGCCATGGTAGTCTCGGGCCTTCAGGGATGGCGGCTGTGTCGAGTGTAGGAACTGGAGATCCTGGTTTGTGGATTTTGGTCTTTGGTGGTGGTCTAGGATTGGTCTGGACATTAGAATGATGATAGTGTTGGTGGACAGAGCTGCTGATCTTGGCAAGGACGGTGTGGAAGGAAAAGACTGTTGTGGCCAATGTAAATTGATAGAGCTTAAGGTAGTAGGGTGCTGGTGGACAGGATTGGAGTGATCTGAGGTGAACGGATGGGACTTTGGAACTTTTTATTGGTGTTTGGCCAATGTCAAGACAAACCAGAACCACACAACCTATCAGTAAGAATTTGTTGATTCCAACTGCTAAAAACAACAAGCTAAACTCCTAAACAAGCATTTGTTTCCAAAGTTTTACTATGATAAAACCAGCAAATCTCTGACTCCGTTAAAAGGAAAAGTAGTGAGGATGGAGACAGCAAAGCATTTGACCGAATAGGACTTGTGAAACATACGAGTGAGGAACTGATATTGTACAGCACTGAGTCACAAAGTATGGAATTCTGAAAGAATCTGAACCATTTACAACAGGTGTCCAAGCCAGTGTTACAGTATCTTGCCTGTAATAAAGACCAATTCTCAGAGTGATTTGTCTGACGTTCCTGTTCCAGAAAGTCTCCCTGAAGATCCCAAAGAAGAAAATTCCCCAGTAGCTGCCCCTGTTGCTAAGCCCAATTCTAGTTATTAGATTACGAGGCCAGGTTGTATTTCAAGACCTAGTCCCAAATACACGGCAACCTGGACATGATTGTTATTTGTATATATTTGCTTAACTTGCATCCTCATATGATTGTCATTGTTTAATTGCATGACAAACTAGTCAAAGAGGGAGGATGATGATCAGAGTGCGTATGTATCTTTAAGAGCTGTTCCAGTCTATTTGCACGTGCATATAGATACAGAGAACGTGCTAGCAAGTGCGCCATTTTGTAGTGAGTGGCCAACGTGTAAGCATGCATATGTGTAGTAGTCAGTCAAAGTTTAAATGTTTCCTTTCTCCATCCTGATGTGTTTGTATGTAATAAACGACAAACACCCATCCTCATTGTCTTATTTAAATACACAAGACAAGCAACAGCAACTTCCTGTTCAGATTCAGAATCCTGAATCTCTTCAGGAAAAGAGGAATCCTTCCTTTGCAAGTAGTAGAAACTGCATGAATTACACCCAGAGCCAGACTCAAACTACTAATATCCAAAGAAATTTAAGGAGAAAATTCAAAAATAAACAGAAAATACGCATGCAAGTAAAAATGTGGCCAACTGTTACTAATGGCAGCAGCTGCTTCCTCAAGAATGGACACAGCATTCCGGCAAAACAGGGAAACCTTTCCTGTTCCCTCTCCTAAGGCCAAAAAGACTGCTTCTCCCTTGCCCACTGACGGGACCAAAAAGAGTGCTTCTCCCTTGTCCACTGACGGGACTCCAACAGTCACAGAGGACATGGTTAACACCCAATCCACAGTAGGTGTAGGTGCTACATCAGAGGGATCCAGGGTAAAAGAAGAATGGTCTGAGGTACAACAAATGGCCACAACAGTCTTACCCACCTGTGGCACAGGCAAATTGCTAGCCTGCTGTGGTGGCAAAGGCTGTTTGCTTAACTTTTTCTTTCATGGCTGGAAGAAGGACCAAACGTCTGTTACACAGTCAAGCTGAAAACAGTGCCTCTCTCCTTGGGAGGACAAGGAGAATTGCCAGTAAAACTATCAGTTCACAAATGTTACTTTTTTGACAAGAAAAAAATGACAGTACTAAGCACTTTAAAACACTACGCCAGCTTCACAAAAGAAAAACTTTTTTTTTTTCCACAGAAAAAAAAAAATGTTTCAAACTGACAGGAAAATCAAAACAGTTCCTGCTTTAAAATAACTTTTTTTGAAGAGAAAAGTAACAAAACATAAACAGAATTAAGAAAATGGAAATGTTTTTTCCCAAACTGAGCTCATCTGCCCAGCAAAGGAAAGCACAAGCTGACTGTTGATCACTGAAAGCCTCATAGGAGCATACTCTTTGGCTGCAGTAAAGCTCTAAAGGGCTTAGCCCCCAAACTTGTCTTTAGTCAGCTCATTTCGAGCTGCTGGACTGTTTGGGCATGTGGAAGGTGCTTTGAAGCTTTGGAAGCTGGGCAGCTGTTATATCCTTGGCAGAATATAACCCATACAGCTGGAGTGACGAATATCTGTAGGATAACTCCTACAGTACAAAATGAACATAAAACAAGATGCAAAGCAGTTGAGCACTACAGCAGGATGAAGTTGATCCATGCACAGTTATGAGTGGACCAAAATGCCTTGCAGGACAGTTCTGCATAATGAAGCCTACTCTTAGACACCATCAGGTCTTTAGTGCTCTACAAATGGGAAAACAAAATGACCAAGTAGCTGCATATGTTCTATGCAACAGTTTCTGAAGAAGACAGCAGACAAAGTTTAGGTGGGCTCATGTCAAGAGTCCAATATATTTATCACGGAAATAATACAATTTCTTAATCCAAGTAATATGGCTGTTAATTCATTTTAGTTCTTTTAACTTGGAAATTAAAAGCAACGGTGACTGTACAGATGTAGTTAGATGTGGGGACAGTACACCACACACCACACTTTCAAAACTGCAATACAGAACTTGAAGGTGGACCAAATGGGTACAGTTTGTAAGAGTCTGAAATTAAGGGCTGTTACTGGAAAAGGAATGATCTTTAGTGAAAGTTAATACAGGGTTCCTGAAAACACAAGAAAGGAAGTTCAAGTCCTCTTCTTTTAAGGATAACCACTAGGAAAAGGCTTTTCCATGTCATCCATTAAAGTCACAGATGGCAAAGGGTTTAAATGTCAAATAGTTTATGGCTACACTCCTGCATAAGAAATTCAACGCTACATGGAGCTGCAAAGTAAGATACAAGTATCAGCTCAGCAGCTTTATTCTTCTCTACATCTTTTCATGTTTTTTCAGTGATTAATTTGAACCGTCTCCCGAGTGATACGTAAATGCAAAGTGGAACTGGGCATTTTTTCTTTCTTTGAAGGATTTCAAGCCTGCTTTAATAGCACTACTGGTGATTCCCTCCTAGGGTTTCCCACATACCCACCGCTTTGTCGGTCTTTTTAAACCTGGTGATTTTAGGCTTCCCACCCCTATTGTAAATGGAGCTTAATAAGCTCCTCCCTTTCTACGCTGCTGCTATCTTGCAATGTTTACTTGATTTATATGCCTTTCCTTGTACTTACAATGAAAATGTGCATTTTGTCTCTTACTGTCTGTTGTACTGATTTACTTCATCTGAATTCATCATCTACCTAGATGCTGGATAAAGTGGTGTATTTTCACACTCTTCCAAGCACTGGTTTTCTCATAAAGGTCAGTGGATTTTCCTTCTAGTACAGTGGGAGGCAGCCTGGTCTGTCCAGATTGAAGAAACAACCGAGATGTCTGCATGTAGTTTTATTGGTTGGGGAGCTTATTATTCAGCTTTTCTTGTTTTTGGTGCCTTCATAAATTCTGTACAATTGAGTGGTTCTTGGCTCGTTTATACAAAGTGAAGTACTTTTACTGAATAATCACACTTTTATGAGCTATTTTGTAGCAGCACTTCACTATGGACACTCTCTTACTGCACTTTTACATTAGGAGGACTAGGGTTATTCATCTAGTGGCCATAGGTGTTTACCTGGTTTCTCTGAGTTGGGAGCCAACAAAAGGGCTCCAAGTGTTTTTTTCTATACACTTCTGTTATATACTGTGACGGTTATTCAACAGGTAAAAAAATGTACTATTTGCTGCTGCATTTGTTGCACTTTGAATGTATTTCACACCAGCTGCTGCTTTTATTTAATTTAAGAAAAAGATCTGTTTCTGCTATTTTATTCTGTTTTTCTTATTAATTCAATAAAAAAAAAGAGTGCTGTTTTTTTTTACACTGTTGCTTATTTATTAAAAAAAAAAAAAAAAAAAAAAAAAAAAAAAAAATAAAAATAAACTTATCCTGCTTTTTTTCTGTTGTTCCGTTGCACTTCTGTTGGCTGAATTCAGTTCTGTTTGTAGACTGAACACTAAAAATCACAACATCTTTTTTTGGAGAAGCCCCCCCCCCCCCCCCCCCCAAACCCTTGTAGCAGGAGCGTACAGTAGGATTATCTAATTGAAGGTTACTGGTGCAGGGCTCAGTTTCAGTTATTTCATTGCTGCAGGGCTTAATTAGAGCTTTTTAATTGGCTTCCTTGAATTCGTTTCTTTGCTCTTGCTTGCATTAAGTGCACCATCGCGCACAACTGCACAGAGGGGGTAATTCTTGACGGTTACAAACCCAAAAGTGCCGATATAAACATTTTCCCTTAGAAGCGGCTACTATTTAGCAGAGCAGTTCTTGAACCACACAGCAGAAATTTTACCTTTTACCTACCAACATCAAACCCCTCTTTTACAGACCTCCTACTATACATCCCCATAGGTTAGTCACCGTAAAATAGCTCCCTGCCTGATACCCTTGTCTTTTTCTCCTTATTTGCTGAGATACCAGGTTAAAAACCTTGCATTACAGACTGTCAGTCACCCTCTGTTTCTCATGCACACTGACAACCCTCTACTCCTAAATCATTCAAGTACAATTTGCAAGAGATGCTCCTACACTACGAATCCGAAATCACTGCTCTCTCGCACCCAGAACAGCGACACTAAACAGGTTGTCAGCTCCCACAGCAACTCCTACTCGTAAATATGTACCCAAAACATAAACCTTCATATGCAAAGACACTCTCCAGAAACCTGCCTTAACACCAGAGAAATCTAAAACACAAACATGCTACACCTAACACAATATCCAAAGCACCCAATACACATAAAACACTTAACACCTGTGTTTCACAAAATAAGTCCTTAATTCAATGCACAACTACTCCAAATGTTTTAGTTCTAAGCGACTAGAGTGAAACGTACAGATGCCCCACTCACCAGGCTGAAAAAGGAGAAGGTTACAGTCAAGGATTAACCAGATCACACATGCACTCAAGTCTCTCAACAAGTACTGTTATGACTCAGTCACAGCTCATGTTGGTGTGAAAGACTTGCGATGTACCTCTCTGGATTATATGGAGAGAGAGAGAGAGAGAGAGAGAGAGAGAGGATTAAGCTCTTTGAATGTGTCCCACGTGGGTATGTACCTAGCTTTGAAAAGCATTTTACCCTCGTCTACGATGACACCACAATATAAAAAGAAAATGGACTTCAATAATTGGTTTAGTTTCTGGTGTCACTCTAAGGGAATCCAGTTCCTGTCAGCCTGGGACGACATGGTGGATATATCACGGTGCTTTGCCAGAGATGGTCTTCACCTGGCACCTCTAGGCTTTTGGTTGCTGGGTAAGGCATTTGCCTCCCCCTTAATGCCTTTTTTAGGCAATGTCAACAACATTTCTGATGTGAAAATATCAAAGAAACTACGGGTCATGATGCTAAATGCTAAGAATTTATATCAGAAACTGCACTCTCTGGAAGCACTCTTCTTCCTGGAAGATAACATCTGTGCAATCACAGAAACCTGGCTCAAGGCCACAGAAAGTACTGCCTTGCAAGGTTACAATGCCTTCCAGACTTTCAGACTGCAACCTGAAGGTGTAAGAACCAAAGGAAGTGGAGTACCTATTTTCATTAAAGATAATTACACCTCAAGACTGGTTAGACAACAAAACTCTATGGAGCTACTCGAGTCCAAATTACTTTGGGTAAGACCCTCCACTTCAGGTAATCATGAGTTACAGGTCCCCTTCCATTAACCAAGATGCCCATACAGCTCATTTAGATCTACCTGGGACAATTACGGTACAACCCAACAACAAAGTCATGGGTGACAACCATCCTTCCATTAATTTGGAAACTTATACGAGCCCAAACTCACTCAAATAAAAGTTCATGAACGTTGTTGACTCAAATTCCCTGGAAAAAATAGTGCACCACCCCACAAGGGACTCCAATATTCTAGACCTGGTCCTCACCAATATCAGCAACAGATGCAAGCCTCAAGAGTAGGGCCTACACTGGTTAAATCTAAGCATAAACAAGTCATTTTTGAAATAGAAGTAGCACCAGAACTCCCCAAAGGAGAAATGAGACTAAAAAATTTCACTAAAGTTAAGTATACCATCCTAAGGGAAGGTGTAATCTACTTCAAAGCTCCAGTTTCCACAGACAGCACTGATGGGTAAACTAAGGTATACAATGATGCCTTGTATAAATCTGCACAAATGTATAGACAAAGTCATGCTGGATGGGATTAAAGCAAGATCCTCAAGAAAAAACAAACCATCCTGGTGGATGTCAGCATTAACAAATTATACAGTAAGCATTTGACTGCGGTGGTGGTGCTGCAGTAGCGTTGTTGCCTCACAGTAAGACTGTGTCCTGTTCGATTCTCAGCTAGAGCGTCTTCTGTGTGGAGACTTGCATGAATGGGCGTACCTTCGTTGAAGGTTGTGTGTCAGGACTGACAACTCGGGAAGTAAAAATCAACTGCCAATCATTAGCGGACCGGAGTTCCGCTGTGGCGACCCCCTAACCAGGAAAAGCCGAAAGACACAACAACACTAAGCATATGAACCTGCCATCTAAAAACACAAAAAAAGTAAAATACCAAAACTGGAAACCACCCTCCTTAGCCTAAATAAGACAACGTGAAAAATCTTTAAAGAGCAACTATAAGAAAAATTTAGCAACCATAGCCAAGGATAGCCATATACCTTTCTTCAGCTACGTCCACAACTTAAAAGGTAGGACTCAGATGTGTGCTGAAATGAGGATGACATCACATACACTGACGGTGAGAAAGTTGTAAACTTGCTAGCAGACTGGTTTAGTGAAAGTTTCACCTCGCTATTCCCCCCAAGCATACCACAAACTATGTCTTCATCATCTCCTCCACCTCCCTGCATCTCCAACAGCAAGTCATCAATGCTTTCTCCAAGGCTAAGAACACAGCCTCCATGGGACCAGATGGCATTCCGGGCTGCGTTCTTGATGTTCTAAAACAAGAGCTAGCTACTTCATTCAACAACAGCCTCAGTACTGGCTTTGCCCCCAGTGAATGGAAAACAGCGACTATTATACTCCTCCACAAGGGCAGCTCAGAAACAGACACAGGTAACTACAGACCCACAAGTTTAACCAGCCTCATCTGTAAGGCAATGGAATGAATCATCATGGACCTCATAAGGATATAGGTGTCTTCCAAACCTGGGATCCATCCCAGTTCGGTTTTGTCAAGGGCAGGTCAAGCCTGCTAAACCTGGTGGACTTCGAGAATATGACCAGACCCATAAACAAGGGCAAAGCCATGCACTCAGCCAATCTTGACTTGGCCAAGGCCTTCAAAACTATCCCACATTTAGGCATCATTGACAAACTATCCTAGCTGAATATCAAACCCTATGTAGTCAGGTGGGTTGCAAACTAGCTCAAAGATCAACAACGCTCAGCCAAAGTGGGAGACTCTACTTCTAACCAGCAGACCCATCACCAGTGGGGTTCCACAAGGGTCAGTGCTGGGGTCCCTCTCATTTGGCATATACTTCTCAGAAGTCTAGGCCAAACCAGAGAAACTATGGCTAACCAAGTGTGCGTATGACTGCAAGTAAGGTGCTATCAACGAATCCCCTAGCGATGTCACCGTACTTGAAAAGGGGCTTACAAAGACGAAGGACTGGTGCCACAGTGGTATTAAACTAAAAACTAAAAATCATCATCATTCCCTTCAGTAAAAACAATGTTCCTGCAGATTATAAAATAAACAATAATACCCAAAGTAGCAACTTAGTGGTGAGAGATCTGGAAACACAAACTGGCTGTGACCTTAATTTAGACCATCATGTGTCTACTGTGGTGAAGAAGGCATTCTATGTCACTCACCTGATTAACAAAGGCATCGCCTCAAGGGCAAAAAAAGTTATAACCCCAGTGTACTTGCCCCTCATCAGGCCCACTACTGAATACAATGCTCACTTCGATATGTCCCAAACCAGATACCTGCAACTTGAAAGACCTCCGAGATTTCTAGCCAAGAAATTTCAGGATCTCCAGCATATATCTTATACGGACAAACTGAAGTCACTATCACTCTACTCAGTAGCGTACAGACTTACTTTGAGGTGACTTATGTCTGGTTTACAGAGCTATCTCTGACCCAAATCTAATGGAAATGCTACACATCCATAAGTCTAACGGGCCTCAAGTTACTCATTCCAGGTACCTCAATCTAGCCTGTGACATAAACAGGAGCTGCTGGAGACAGACATCTCTCAGAGATCGCCACTCCTATGGAATAGGCTTCTAATTTATAATAAGCAGAGCACCTCCATGACACTGTTTAAGCACAACTAGATGGGAAACCATACATTTCTGCCAGGGATTGCCCTGGTTTCTCTCCTGTACATGGGTAGTCCTTGCTAGAAAATCCTTGAGTATAGAAGATATTCCTCATGTATTATATTGGGATTTAATGGCTAGGCTTGTAAAAAGACCATCAGGTTAATAGCCTAGTAACATCCTACAAATCCATGAACCTATTTTGAGAGCACTGTGCAATACCGAGGTAGTCTTCATCTCATCCCCAGTTCTCCAGAAAAAAAAAAATAGGTGTCCAAAACTGCATTAGTACAACTTTCGTATTATACCAGAAAAACTATCTTGCTTCTTGGTGCTGTTCCTTCAATTACTATGTAGTATTATCAGTAAAGCAGGTAGAGGGAGAAAAGAGAGACCACAGAAAAACTCAAAAAAAAAAAAAAAAAAAAAAAATTTCACTAGGCAACTGTTCTGCCAAAGGAAATCTCATGCGAAGATAGTATAAAAAATATGAAGATTATCAAGTAGTTAAAGCACAAATTACTCCAAAGAAACATAGAGGAAGAAGGTGGCAGAGGAAGAAACAAGATCTTGCAGAGGTCTACCATGGTACAAATAACGAAAAGAAATGATGCTTGTTAGTTAATTTGCTTAAAGAGGAAAAAAGTAAAATGGTAAAGAACAGTATTCTTTTTTCTAAATGTCTCATCAACGGCATGGATACAAAACAGAGGGTCATTTCAAAAGTCTTTATACTCCTGTAAATAAAGCCATCAGGAGGCCAGGTAACACAGTAAATCTGTTAGGCACATCTTCAGTCCACATCAGCTCACTAGATGTCCGCTACCTTAAATAAGTAAGTTAATTAAGTAAATAAATAAATAAAAATAAACATCAAGAGAAACCTTGACGAGTAGATGGGAAACAAAGTTTACCCTGGGGATCACTTCAGTAGCTCTGCTGGACAGAGGCACAGAGAATTAATCTAATGGGGTGGTGAAAGCCAACACATTCTGGTTAGGCTTATAAATGCCTTCGGGAAGATAGCCTAGTACCTACCCAAGAACCTATACATACATACATACATACATTTACTTGCACATGTGTTTACTCTTTCTAAAGCTGCCTACTTTTTCAAGCATTACAAATTCTACTTCAAGGCCAGTTCTCCCCAAATGGGAGTTTTCCTTCATTTTTCCTCCATTACATTTAAGTCAACCCCAAGACAGCTACACATAAAGAAGTAAGGTTTCTAAGCATGTCTCCATCTGTTTCTTGTCTGCATCTCCAATATGCAGTCTTTGGGACAGTTTCTAGCTATCTGTGCAGTTTTGTGCAATTTCCAACTACTGATCGCATTCAAATGCTAAGTGACAGGATCTCTACCAAAATATGTTAATATTAAGCAAGCAGGGATCTAGAGATGACATTTCAACACTAAGTTAATTAGGTCTCAAATTTCAAATTCAGATCACACCAATAGCTCAATGTACAGAAATAAGAAGTTATGTACCTACCATAACGTTCCATGTTAGTTGTCTTCTCTCGCCTTCTTTCTTGCTTGATGGGTTCGGAGCCGATCCCTCGGCTCCGACTCGGCACTTGCTAAGCTCGAGAGTCACTTTTACCAGCTCGAGGCAGCCCCATATCCCATGATGCAAGGCGGTAAGTACCCAGATCTCGTTTGCTGACAAAGGGCAATAGCACCAAGCATAAAATACTTCCCAAAGGAAGAAAGAAACTTACAGATGGAAAAAGGACCAGGTCTGAATGGTCTTTAGCATAACAGTTTCTTATACAAGGTCTGTCCAGGCCAGGGGAAGGAGGGAGGGTCGCAAGAAAGAAGGCGAGAAGACAACTAACATGGAACGTTATGGTAGGTACATAACTTCTTAATGTTAAGTTGTCAATCTCGCCTTCATTCTTGCTTGATGGGACCGTCCTAGCACCTCTATCCTGGGTGGCTCAATGGAACAAACTCTTGAGGACTGTAGAGCCAAAACTGGCTCTGTCCCTGGAGGCCAAGTCCAATTTGTAATGGGAAACAAAAGTGTGAGGAGTAGCCCAAGTGGCGCTGCACAAATAGTGTCCAAAGGAAGTCTAGCTTGAAAATCTGTAGAAGTAGCTAAGCTCCTAGTTGAATGTGCTTTAGGTTTTGAGCACAGCTGTTTTCCCCTGAGTATAAATTTCAGAGATGACCAAGAAAGCCATCTGGACAAGGTCACTTTAGAAACAGGAAGGCCTTTTTATTATCCATAGGAAACAAAAAGTTGATCAGATTTTCTAAATTTTTTGTTCTGTCCAAATAATATCTAAGTTGACGGTGGACATCAAGATAATGTAGCTTTTGTTCAGCTCTATCTGAATAGTTAGGAAAAATACAGGAGATCAATGGATTGATTCAGATTGTTCTTTGAAGCGACCTTAGGTAAAAAGGTTGGATTAGTTCTCAAAGATACTCTGTCTTTGTGAAAAACCAAATAGGGGGGTCGAACCGAAAGAGCATGAAGTTCAGACACCCTCCTGGCAGATGTAATAGCCGCTAGGAATAAAGTTTTCCAACAAAGATATTTCAGGGAACAAGAAACAGCTGGCTCGAAGGGGGGAAGAATCAAGGATGTCAGCACTAAATTTAGATCCCACTGATGAGGAGGATTCCTGATTGGAGGTTTTAGTAGGAAAATTCCTTTCAAGAAGGCCCTGCAGAGCCTATGGGACATAATGTTATGATCTGCTATCCCGACATGAAAATTGGAAATAGCAGCCAATTGAACTCTGACTGTGGAAGAAGAGGAGCCTGCATGAAAAATCTCTGCTAAGAAGTCCAGAACTGCCTGAACAGGGGCAGTAAAAGGATCAATATTTTGGGCCTTAGCCCAATAAGAGAAACGTTTCCATTTGCTTGTGTAAATCCTCCTGGTAGAGGATTTTAGCTAAGCTACTATGATGTCTCTAACTGGGTTAGAGATCAAAGGAAGCCTGGCTAAGGAAGGAAGTGGAGCAACCATGCTGTGAAGTTGAGAGAAGGGATTGACCGGTGCAGCTGACCCGATTGGTGAATCAGAAGATCTGGCACTGGGTCCAGATGCCACGGCTGCACCAAAAGGTGATGATGGAGGAACGGGAACCAAACTTGTCGAGGCCAGTAAGGGGCAATGAGAATCAATTTGGCTCTCAAAACGGTAGCTTTCTGGATCACCTGAGGGATCAGAGGAAATGGAGGGAAGGCATAAAGAAGTCCCTGGGGCCAATCCTGGGTCAGAGCGTCTCTGGGGGGATGGCCTGATAGAGGGAAGAGGCTGAAGAAGTCTGGACATTTGCTGTTTTGGGGAGTAGCAAAAAGATCGCAACATGGACGACCCCATTCCAGAAAAATCTCTTCCGCTATAGATTGCTTGAGAGACCACTCGTGAGGCATGAGGATAGCTCTGCTCAATCTGTCCGCTATAATGTTGGTTTTCCCAGGGATATGCGTTGCTACCAGAAACCGATGAGAGGAGATTGCCCATTGCCATAGTCTGAGCGCTTCTTGACACAAGGGGTAGGACTTGGTTCCGTCCTGTTTGTTGATATACCAAACTACAGACATGTTGTCTGTGTGGACTGCAATTGTCCCTACGGGAAGAAAGTCGTTGAGGGCTTGCAACGTTAAAAGCACTGCTCTCATCTCCAGGACATTTACGTGCAGATGGTACTCGAACGGCTGCCACGTCCCATGAACCATCCTGCCCTGATAATGACCCCCCCACCCGATCAGGGAGGCATCCGTGGTGACAGTGGCTATCGGGGATGGGGGTACAAAGTACCTGCCTTGGTGAACCTGAGACGATGTGATCCACCAAGCAAGATGCTCTTTGCATGTCTGTGTCACCAGAATTTGGTGACGCATTGGAAGTTGCTGGTATGACCACTGTGTGAACAGCATCCACTGAAGAAGGCGCATGTAGAATCGAGCCAGGGGAAGAAGAGTAATGGCCGCAGCCATGAGACCTAATACCTTTAGAACCATTCTGGCCTGTATTTTCTTGCTGGCCAGAATGATCCTGACATGAGTCTGAATGTCTGAAACTCTTTGTTCTGTAAGGGTAGCTGACATCCGAACAGTGTTTAAGTTTGCCTATGAAGGTAATAGACTGGCAGGGCGATAAGGATGACTTTTCGAAGTTGATTGAGATGCCCAAATGAGAACAAAGGTCTATTGTGTAATCCCTGGCTTGTATAAGCTGATGCCTGGTGGTGGCTGACAGGAGCCAGTCGTCGAGATACGGAAACACCTGGAATCCTTGACGTCTCAGGTGAGCCGTGACCACTGCCATGCATTTGGTGAACACTCTGGGGGCTGTAGTAAGACCAAAGGGCAGGGCTCTGAACTGGAAATGACTGGACCCCAGCCGAAAGCGGAGAAATCTCCTGGAGCGTCTGTGAATTTTGATGTGATAGTACGCATCCTGAAGATCTATTGAGCACATCCAGTTGTCCTTCTGTAAGAAGGGCAGAATTGACTGAAGAGTGACCATTCGGAATCTTGTCTTCCTGACAGACTTGTTGAGTCTGCTGAGATCCAATATTGGTCTCCAGTCTCCCGTCTTTTGGGGACCAAAAAGAACCTTGAGTAGATTCCGGCTCTGAATGGTCTATTGTAACTGGCTGAATGGCTCTTTTGCAGTAGTTTTGAGATTTCTGACTCTGCAATCTCCCTTATACCGGGTGGTACATCTGGAAGGGAACTTGAGGGGAAGGGACTTTCCTCGAAAGGAATTATGTAACCCTTGGATATGATCGACTGTACCCATCTGTCTTGAGTGAGGGAATGCCAGGCTTCTGGGTACAGTGATAATCTTCCCCCGACTGCCTCCAAGGAGGGACAGCCGGGCAACACCTCAGGGATGCTGAAAGGGCTTGTCAGAGAGAGGCTCCCTGTTTCCCTGGTTCTTCGGACCCCCTCTGCCTCTAGAGCGGCGTCTGTTGTTGTTACCCCCTCTGCCTCTAGGGGTAAACTGACCACGTGAATCCGGCGTGACTCCTTAGGATTTACGGAACCACATCTTCCCGCCCTTCTGTCCTTTGGGATAAGGTCTAGAAGGGGTGGAAAAACTGACTCCAACAGCAGAAAGAGTCTTGCCGTCCTGCTCGCACCTGGTCAAGGTTTCCTTCACCTGAGGGCCAAACAAAGCTGACCCATCCAAGGGAGAATTTGTGAAGGACGCCTTAAAGGGATCCGCAAAATCACATAGCCGCATCCAGGCTTGGCGTCTAAGAGCCACACCTGTGCCTGCGGCTCTACTCGCTCCATCCGCAGCATAAGATATTAGCCGCATGGAGGAGTTTGCAATGGAATTGAGGGTTCCTAGCTGCGAAGCAATTTTTTCTTGAGCCCCTGCAGCTGTAGGATCCTGAACTACTTCTCCCAGCTCCTTCAGGATATCCCTCTGGAGTCTGGTGAAGTGACATAGGTAATTCAGCGAGCATAGCAAAGGTCGCTGAGGAAAACATCCGCCACCGTACCTATCCATGGTCCTAGAGTCCTTATTAGGAGGATGGACGGGCACGGAAGGATCTGCAAGTTCCTTTTGGTGGCCGCAGCAACCACCATGGCATCAGCGGGACACCCTTAGTAAGGAATTGTTTGTCACACGGGCAGTGATAAATTTTGAAGGCCTCCTAGGGACTGGCTCTACAGAGTCAGGAGCTGCCCACGCCTCGTGCAATAACCTGCATAAGGGGTCGAAGGCGGAGACACCCAGGAGGTGGAGGGCCGAGATCCAAACGCCTCTAGGTATAATGACTCATCCTCAGAGGGATTGTTGGTGGGCCAGTTTCCTCTGTTTCAGAAGTTCTAGGATGTCTGAGAAGGAGACATCCTCAGAGGGGATCTAGGGATCCCTCTGACTCATCAAAGTCAGTATCCAAGTGACAGACTCGGGGAGTCTACATGCTTCCTCTTACAAGTCCTCTTCCTAGGAGAATCTCCCGAAACATCAGGAGAATCCTTGGAAGAGGGGGAAATTCCCAATGGGGAAACCTGAGGCGGAGGATCTCTGGGTCCTGTAGCAAGAGAAGTGGCAGAGATGTCAACAGGTACTATAGAGGGAGGAGCTACGGGAACAGACTGCTGACTGATACCAGTGGCCAGTACACTCTTCATCACCTCGAATGCTCCCCTCCCAGGCAGGTCCGAGAGAACCCGCTCCGAAGAGCTAGGAACTCCAGGGACCACCGAAAGGGAAGCCTCCGAGGCAGATGTCGGAGCCGAGCTCACCAAGGCCGAGGCTCCAAGGGGAACAGCAGGCTCGGACAAGGGTCCGATGCCACTCACCCCCTCGGAGGAGACCATGGAAGCCCGACCACCGAAACCCTCTAAGGAAGGTCTCGAAGAGGAGATAAGAGTAGAGGCTGAAGGAACAGAAGGGGGTATCCGTCCTCCAGCCGTAGCAGTAACCATTCCCGAAGACTCCAACTCCAAGCTCTGGGGTAGAGTTGAAGGAGGAACTGTAACGGGGTGTGGACCCACAGTCGTCTGTTGAGACGGACTATGCAACATTTGGGCCAGTACCTGTGACTTAAGTAATCTACTGACCACTCTCTAGGTCATGATCTGACAACCTGGATGACCTTGAAGATCGGCTCCGATGGCTCCATTCCGATAGAAGAGGTGAAGCGAGCCGAAGTATCGGCTCCAAGAAAGGAGACCTCGACCTCTTCCTGGAATGAGCCATCGGAGCCGATACTATAGATCCTGTCGGAGCCGACCTCGGAGCCGACAGGAAGCTCGATGTATCGGCTCCAGCCGGAGCCGATACAGCCACCAATAACGGTGTCGGAGCCGATCGGAGCCGACACCGATGCCTGTGCCACATGGGTGTCGGAACCGATCGGAGCCGACATCGAAGTGGTCACTACAGATTCGGCACCGATAGCCATCGGTGCCGAAGGCTGTTAAGCCAGAATCGGCTCCAGCCGAGCCGATCTCGACTCGATGCAGTCGGAGCCGAGGCCGCAGGCTTAGACACAGAAGCCTGGGCCTTGGTAGATTTAACTGATTTGGATGGAGCCGACTTAGCCGGAGAGCCCTCCGGCTTAAGAAGGCCCCTAAGGATCAGTTTATTACGTCTTTCCTGCAGGACTCTCTGGCTGAAGGAATGACAAATAGCACAGGAGTCCTGCAGGTGAAGAGGGCCCAGACAATACAGGCAAGAAGTGTGACCGTCTGTCAGAGACATCTTCTGACAGCACGAGTCACACTTCTTAAAACCTGAGACCCTCTCCTTTGACATGGTGCTTTACACAACACACACACACACCAGTCAAAAATTAACTTAAATAAAATACCAAAAAGGTATTTCTATAAACAACACACACACCCTAACAGGGGGGGGGATGGGATGGGTAAATTTGACTAAAATAAAATAGAAAAGACAGGGATTTTCTGTCACAAAAGGTAAAAAATTAACTAATAACCAATAACTAAGGGTTTTTTAAGAAAAAAGGGGCTTAAGTATTCAAAAAGAGAATCACTTACCAGGAGCTGGTAAAAGGAGGACCTCATAAGCGAAGCGGCAAACAAGATCTGGATACTTACCGCCTTGCATCATGGGATATGGGGCTGCCTCGAGCTGGTAAAAGTGACTCTCGAGCTTAGCAAGTGCCGAGTCGGAGCCGAGGGATCGGCTCCGAACCCATCAAGCAAGAATGAAGGCGAGATTGACAACTTAACATCACTGCTAGGTTTTCAAGTGTAAACGTTCACTCACAGATGGTTACCAAAATGAAACTGGTGAGAGGTCAGCTGAAACTTTAGTTTAAAAGAACGTATCCTAAATGTTTTCTCTCATCATTTCTGTCATCACAGCAACCCCTCCCAAATTCAAAATTAGGGTTCACTACAAAAACTCAGTATGACCTGCAACTAGCCGACTGGAGAAGTCAAACTTGCTGAAACACATCACTAAAAGTGCAGATGAAAACAGTAACCAAGATTTTTTTGTAAGACGCACCCGACCCCCAAAAAAACACACCACATTCCCCCTTTACATCTGCATAATAAATTCATGGTTGGACAACCAGGGGTAAGATACTAACATCCTACAAGGAAGAATAGCAGCTTGCAAAATTGAGATAACTTTTCTTCTATGAATTGTGCTTGTGTAAATGTTCACACACAATCCCTACATTAATCAATTATGAAAAAAAAAAAACATTCCTAAGCAGTTTCTTTACTTTTATGGCACTCCTATGCCAATCGGCTTCATTACAGCACAGTACTGCGACTTTCTGAGCAATTACATGGTACTTTAAGAATACAGTTTCTTCCCTCTTGCATCATAATACCAAATACAATTTCATCTTTTCAGATCAGCAAAAGACCACAAAGTGAAGTGTTTGCAACCCTTCATTCCACCCCTCCAATTAGGGTCACAAACATGAAAACTATATGCTTACGGTGAAGGTTGCCAGTTTAACTAGTTAGAATTATACAAGCCACAGGCTTGTTCTCTTAAATGTAAGAAAAAAGAAGTTATGTCCTTACCATAACGTTCCATGTGGAGTGTTCATCTCGCCTTTGTTCTTACACATGGGTGTCGGAGTCGGCCGCTTAGCAAAGCTTTGCATCTAGAAGAAGCTCAAGACCAACCTACCTCCCACAATTCCCTCTGCCTCTACCTCAGATCTAGTTTGCAAGAAAACAACACCAGATCCAGCAATAACAAGGTAATCACCCATAAAGAATACATACATATACATAAGGAACGTAACTAGCTCAAGCCAGTAGAACAACAGAGAGTCCACTAGTGGGAAACAAACAGACCAGACTTCTAATTCGTACGTTCTTCCAGACCTGAGGGTGAGAGGGTGGGGATGTAAGAAAGCACAGTTTTGCACCTACCATAAATGTAGATGTTCGAGGATCCACATTGCTGCAGTCATAACCTCTGGGTAGTCCGCTGTCCTCGGTCGGCCCGACTACCAAAGAGCTAGGCTGGCGTCAGTCATTGTCGCCTAGAGCTGACGTCAGTACGTAGTAGTACTTAAGAGCATGACCGACGCCATATCCTCAGTCTTTCTTGCCCCAGATGTCAGAAGGCCTAAAAATGAAGGCCAGAACTAAAGTAGTAAAAGCCCAACAACCACCAGTGTGGAAATAAAGAGCATCCCAAAAAGAAACCCAGCAACCACAACTATAGAGGGGAAGGAGGGAGGGATAATTGGACTGCAGCAATGTGGATCCTCGAACATCTACATTTATGGTAGGTACAAAACTGTACTATGTTCTTAGTCTCACATTGCTGCAGTCATAACCTGTGGGTAGAATCCCAAAGCAAAGGAAAAGGGAGGCTGGCAAACTACAAAGCATTAGGAGCTGCTAACATGCCCTGTAAAACTGCAGTGGCAAACCCAGCCCTGGACTTGGAATAAAGAGGAGATGGTAATGCTTAGTAAAAGTGTGTACTGAACTCCAAGTAGCTGCCTCCAAAATATCCTTAGTAGCTACACCCTTAGAAAAGCAGTAGAAGTGGCAGTAGCCCTAGTAGAATGAGGTCTGATCCCAGCAGGAACATCCTTCCCATGATGAGAATAACAAAAGCAATACAATGACCAATCCACTTTGAAATAGTCTGCTTTGAAACAGCTTTCCCTTGTGAACTCAAAGCAAAAGAAACAAATAACTGTTGAGTCTGTCTGAACTCCTTAGTTCTGCTCAAATAGTAACGTAACTGCCTGTGGATATCCCAAGAATGCAAGACTTTTTCCCCTTTATTTTGGGGATCAGCATAAAAAGTAGGCAAATGAATAGACTGGTTCAAGGCCACATTAGAAACCACTTTAGGCATAAAAGTAGGGTTAGTTCGCAAAGAAACTCTATCCTTATGAAATATCAAAAAGGGTTCAACTGCCATGAGTGCCTGCAATTCAGATACCCTCCTAGCAGAAGTAATGGCCAACAAAAAAGCAGTCTTCCAAGACAAAAACTTCAGACGTAGCTGCAGGTTCAAAAGGAGGTAAAGTAAGTTTCTCCAAAACAAAATTGAGATCCCAGGAAGGAGTAGGAGCTCTACGTGGGGGTCTTATATTCTTTGCCCCTCTAAGAAATTGTTTGAACAAAGGATGAGAAAATAAAGGAGGGTCACAATCATAGTGAGGAGAAATGGCTGCAGCATGAACCTTCACAGAAGAGAATGACAAACCCTTGTCCAGTAATTCAGTAAGATACTGTAGTGCAAAACTCAAATTAGGCACTGAAACATCAAAACCCTTTGCAGTGCTCCCAAGAAAAAATCTCTTCCATTTATCAGCATAAACTATTCTAGTGCTAGGCCGCCTGGCTTCCAAAATGACATTCAAAACCTGTTGAGGAAGCTGAGACCCCACCGGCTCCATCACAGAATACGCCAGGCTGTTAGATGGAGGGACTGCACCTGAACATTGAGAAAATGATTGTTTGACTGGGACAACAAATGAGGAACCTGTGGCAGAAGCCAAGGAGGCTCCTGGATTAAACTCCTCAGCAGAGGATACCAATGCTGACGTGGCCAATCTGGTGCTATTAGAATCATGCAAGGCTTGTCCTGCCTGAATTTCAAGAGTACCTTGGGGAGAAGAGGCAGAGGAGGAAAAGCATAAACGTGAAGGTTGTTCCAACTGAAAGATAGAGCACCCACTTTCCAAGCATCTGGGTGGAACATCTTTGTGCAAAATTTTGGAAGTTGAAAATTCAGTGGAGAAGCGAACAGATCTATGTCTGGAGTTCCCCAAGCCACAGTCAATTGTTTGAAAACCTGAGGATCCAGTTTCCACTCGTGGGGATCCACAATTTGCCTGCTCAATATATCTGCTAGGGAGTTCTGAGCTCCTGGCAGAAACCGTGCTTGAAGATTGATTCATAAACTCAGAGCAGTCTCCTACAAAATCATTGCTTGCCTGCAAAGAGGGTAGGAATGGGTTCCCCTGCTTGTTGATGTACCACATGACTGTTGTGTTGTCTGTTTGAATCAACACCTGTCCCGGCTGAAGCAGGTCCTTGAAGGCCATCAAAGCAAATTGAACTGCTAACATCTCCTTCATGTTGATATGCAAATGTAGTAGTTTGGGAGGCCACATGTCTTGTATCCATTTCCCATTGAAGTGTGCTCCCCAAGCCAAGTCCGAGGCATCCGTCGTTAGGATCTGACTCGCCTCTGGTCGGGTCACAGAGAGTCCCTTGTTTAGGTGACATTCCTGAGCCCACCACAAGAATTCCTTCTGGGTGCAAGGTATAATCCGAGTGACAGTGTCCAAACCGTGGCAGTGTTGAGTCCACACACACTTGAGATACCATTGTAGCTTCCTCATATGCAGTTTGGCATTGGGAAGTACTAGAATGCAAGATGCCATGAACCCCAAGGCTTGAAGGACTGTCCTTGCAGTCAGCCTGGACATTACTGATAACTGCTGGAAGTAAAGATGAAGAGTTCTTTGTCCGGGGTCAGAAATGCCATCTGAGAAGCTGTATTCAGTCTCACACCCAGAAAGCACATGTCCTGAGAGGGTACTAGACTGGACTTTATTTCGTTCACAGAATACCCTAGGCACCTTAAAACTGCCATTACATACTGGAGATGTTGTAGTAATATGTCTTTGTTTTGAGCAAGAATCAGGCAATCGTCCAGATAAGGGTAAATTTGTATTCCTCTCTGCCTGAAGAAAGCAATCACAGGAGCCAGAACTTTTGTGAATACCCTGGGCGCAGTAGATAAACCAAAGGGCAATGCAGAGAACTGATAATGCGAAGTACCAGCCCGAAATCTCAGGAATCTCCTGCAACTGGGCCTGATAGGGATGTGAAGATAGGCCTCTTTGAGATCTAGGGTTACCATCCAGTGATCTTTGCCTAGCATAGGCAGAAGTTGTTGTAATGTTAACATCTTGAACTTTGGAATGTCTAGGCAGGTATTGAGAATGGACAAATCCAGAATTGGCCTCCAAGTGTTTCCTTTCTTTGGCACTAGGAATAGACGGGAATAAAATCCTAGGCCTACTTCTGACAGAGGGACCACCTGAATTGCCTCCATCTGCAAAAGCAGAGAAATTTGCTCCTGAGCCTTCAGCCTTTGATGAGGAGGCACATCCGTTATGCCTTTGAAAGGAGGAAAAGTGTGAAAATAAAACTTGTAACCTTGATTTATTATATCCAACACCCACTGGTCCTGGGTGACCAAATTCCAGTTTTGTTTGAAAAGTCCCAACTTTCCTCCTAGAGGAGCTGCCAGTAAAGAAGGGTCTGGCAGCGGAAGATACAGGTCATTGGGTCTGCTTACGAAAGGGCTGACCCCTACCCTCACCAGAAGACTGTGCAGGAGAGCTCCAAGTCCTAGGTCTGAAAGAACCCTGAGCGTGAGCCCTGCCTCTACCACGCCTAGACCTGCCCTTAGACTGATAATCCGAAGAAGGATAAGACCATCCTCTAGCAGGCCAATTCCTACTAAACTTAGGGGGCTGCACCTGCATAAAATCCTTGACCGTCTGCATAGACTTAGCCTTATCTTCCATCTTTTTCAAAACTGATTCCACAGAAGGGCCAAAAAGTACTTCAGACTGAAGAGGAGCATCCAAAATCCGAGCCTTAACATGCTCTGACAAATTTTGATCCTTAAGCCAGGCATGTCTACGAATAACTGAACCTGTAGCAGCCACCCTGGATGAAGCCTGAAGAGCATCAAAACCACACTGCAAAGAATGTTTGCCAACTTGATCTGATGCATGAACCAACTCCTGGAGCTCCTTACACTCTATACCCTCAGATAAAGCATCCACCTTAGATTTCAATTGGCAATTCAAAGCCCTCATAGCTAATGTAGAGGAGGTGTACACTTTTTTCCCCCATCTATCTAACTCTCTAGAATCCTTATCCAAAGGAACTGGATTCTTAGCCACAGAAGCCCTAACACCCTTCGGACCTTGAATAATAGTTTCCGGATCAGCTCTAGGACTCTTGTACAAATACTTATGTGCTTCTGGAACTCTGTAATACCTGTCTGGCTTAACAGGGGCCGGAGGCAAAGAATCAGGATTAAGGGAAGATTCAGAAAAAACATCCTGAACAACATCTAAGACAGGAGGAATAGCCAAGGGCCTATGTTGTGGCAGAAACAAAAATTCCCTAAGCCTTTTCCGAGAATCTGAAAAATCTTGACCTTCCCACTTGAAATGTTCCCTCATGGAATGTAAAGTCTCAGAAAAAAAAAATCCTCTGGAGGAGAAGCAGACGGACAGGAGTCCTCTGCATCCGAATCTGAATAGGAAGGGAAATCCTGAATTTCTTCAGCTGAGTATTCAGAGTAGTCAGAGAAATGATCCATTCCCTCTAAATCTGCCTCCACCCTAGGCCTCTTCTCTGGGGGGGGGGGGGCATAGAACCCCTGATCAAAGTAATCAAGTCCTCTGCCAATTTCAACATATGCTTTTTAGGAACAGGGGCTGGAGAGCTAGAACTATGACCAGGGCCAACAAGACAAGGTTTGGCCTTAGCATGGCCTTTAGCCACTGAAGTAGAAGGCCTAATAACCTTTTGTAAAGCTGGAACTACAGACAACTGAGAAGCACCCTCAGCCTGGCCTAACTCCTGAGAGGCCAACTCCTGTAAAAGTAAAGGTTCCCCCTGGGATTCAGCCGAACCCTCGGCAGGATCCACAGATTCAACCAGAGGCTCCGTAGAACCGGCGTCCGCAACGGACGACTCATCCGGTTTAGACCTCAAAGATTTATCCTTACGCTTTTTAGCGGTAGCGGGCGTCGGAGGATCCGACGGCATGTTATAGTTACACCGTTTACCAAAAACAAGCCTGGCACAGTCCAATCTTCGTTTAATGGTGCGCTTATTAAATCTAGCACAAAAGCGACACCCGACCACGTCGTGCTCAGGCCCCAAGCAAGGAATACAGAAAGAATGATAATCCCTATGAGGTATCCGTTTCCCACAAGAAATACAATTATTAAATTTTTCTGACATCCGGATAACTGAGGCAAGAAAAGACAAAAATTTCCCCAACGGGGTACTTAGCCCAACTTGGTCTTCGGTCTGAAACTCGATAAATGAAAATTTCAGAATGCCGAACGGCACTTGCAAACGCTGCTTCTGCTTCGGACCACGTGGCAAGAAAGACTGTGGATATGGCGTCGGTCATGCTCTTAAGTACTACCACGTACTGACGTCAGCTCTAGGCGACAATGACCGACGCCAGCCTAGCTCTTTGGTATTCGGGCCGACCGAGGACAGCGGACTAAACACAGGTTATGACTGCAGCAATGTGAGACGAAGAACATCAAAGGCGAGATGAACACTCCACATGGAACGTTATGGTAAGGACATAACTTCTTTATGTGAGAGTGTTCAATCTCGCCGTTTGTTCTTAAACATGGGTAGCGTCCCTAGCTCCGTTACCCCGAGTGACTCACGGAAGAATGTTCCTGAGCACAGTGGAACCAAAAGATGCTCTGTCCCTGGAAGTCCTGTCCACTTTATAATGAGTGATGAACGTATGCGGTTTAGACCAAGTGGCGGCTGCACAAATAGTGTCCAAAGGCAGACGAGCCGCATGAGCCAAAGATGTGGAAACTGATCTACTAGAATGTCCCTTTGGTTTGGTGGGCAAACTCGGATTAGAAGCAGAATAAACGAAGGTTATACAATCAGTTAGCCATCTGGAAAGTGTACGCTTAGTCACTGCCATGCCCTTTTTGCTGTACGCAAAGGCTATAAAGAGTTGGTCCGCTTTTCTATGGTCTTTAGTTCTATCTAGGTAGAATCTGAGTTGTCTATGAACATCCAACTTGTGCAACAAATATTCCAGCTTATTGGAGTGGTTTTTGAAAAATGTAGGAAGCTCAATGGACTGATTAATGTTGTTAACTGAACAAACCTTAGGGAGGAAGGAAGGGTTGGTGCGTAATGATACCCTGTCTGGGTGAAAAATTAAATATGGCTGCTTAATGGAAAGCGCCTGAAGTTCTGATACTCGTCTGGCTGAAGTGATGGCTACCAGGAAAAGAGTTTTCCAGGACAAGAACTTTAAGGAACAGGAAGAAGCTGGTTCAAAAGGTGGTAAAATTAGTTGGGATAAGAATAGATTTAGATTCCAAGGGGCTGTAGGTAACCTAACTGCTGGTCTAAAATGAAAGGACCCTTTCAAGAAGGCTTTACAAAGCCTATGAGCCATAATGGGTGCTCCGTTCTCTCCTACATGAAAGTTAGAAATAGCGGCCAATTGAACTTTTAAAGTGGCAGTAGAGGCTCCTTGATGAAACAGCATGGACAGGAACTCCAAAATCTTGTTTAGAGGTGCTACTAAGGGATCTAAATGCTGTGTAGTCGCCCAATAGACGAAACGTTTCCACTTACCGGTGTAAATTTTAGTAGTGGAAGCCTTATGAGAGGCTACCAGAATGTCCTGAACCGCCGGAGAGAGAAGATCAGACCTGGCTAAGTAGGGAAGCGGAGCAGCCAAGCTGATAACTTGAGGGACAGGAGTGACGGGTGGGGAGCTCCTGACGAATCCGCACCGGGTCCAGAATCCAGGGCTCCCGCATTTGGTGAGCTTGAAGAAAGGGAAACCAAATCTGTCGAGTCCAGAATGGGGCAATGAGAATTATAGTCCTCTCCTGGTCCTTGGCTTTCTGAAGAAATCTCGGTATCAGAGGTATAGGGGGGAAAGCGTACAGGAGACCCGGGGGCCAATCGTGAATCAGAGCGTCCCTGGGGACATCCCCTGGAGGGGGTAAAAGGGCAAAGTAGCTTCTGCATTTGGTGTTCATTGGAGACGCAAACAGATCGCAGCAAGGCTGGCCCCACTTGCGGAAGATCCTTTCCGCCACTATCTGGTTGAGGGACCACTCGTGAGGTAACAGGATGGCTCTGCTCAACCTGTCCGCTATGACGTTGGATAACCCCGGGATGTGCGTTGCTATCAGAAAGTGACCCATGGATTCTGCCCATTGCCAAATTCTCATGGCCTCTCTGCACAACTGGTAAGATTTGGTTCCTCCTTGTTTGTTTATGTACCAGACTACGGACATGTTGTCCGTGTGAACTGCAATGGCCCTAGAAGTAGAAGGGGGAGAAGTGTTGCAACGCCAGAAACACTGCCCTCATCTCTAGAACATTGATGTGCAGGTTATACTCTAAACTGGTCCATTCGCCTTGGACTGTCTGTCCCTGAAAGATGCCCCCCACCCTATCAGGGAAGCGTCCGTGGTCACTGTGGCTGTTGGTGTGGGTAACGCAAACGGTCGGCCGCTGATGAAATTGTGATTCTGTAACCACCAAGACAGGTGTGCTTTGCAGGTCTTCGTAATGTGAATCTGGTGTGTCAGTGGTAACTGTTGGAACGACCACTGTGCGAACAGCAGCCATTGGAGAACTCTCATGTGTAGCCTCCCCATGGGAACTGCAATGAGGGAAGCTGACATGAGTCCCAAGACTTTCAGGACTAGTCTGGCTGAGGATTTTTTGGACAATAGCAGGAGAGATACGTGTTCTTGTAGGGAAGCTATTCTTGCGGGGGGAAGTTTTAGTAGCAAAGAAATAGAAGTTACGTCCTTACCATAACGTTCCATGTGGAGTGTTCATCTCGCCTTTGTTCTTACACATGGGTTCAGAGCCAATCCTCGGCTCCGTGTCGGCCGCTTGCAAGCTCTGCATCGAGAAGAAGCTCGAGATCACCTAATACCCACAATCCCCCTCTGCCTTTACCTCAGATCTAGTTTGTAAGCAAACCAGCCATAGAGAGCACACTCATACCAAAATTTACATAATCATAGGATCATATATATACATATATACATAGATATATATATACACAAGTGTATCATACAATACAACTATTGCAACTGCAGAAGGAGAATACTCCAGACCAGGCACCAAATTGAACGTTCTTCCTAAGGGTGGGAAGGGTGGGAATGTAAGAACAAAGGCGAGATGAACACTCCACATGGAACGTTATGGTAAGGACATAACTTCTATATGTGAGAGTGTTCAATCTCGCCTTTGTTCTTACACATGGGTAGCGTCCCTAGCTCCATGATCCTGAGGAACTCACGGGAGAACGTTCTTGAGCACAGTGGAACCAAAGGTTGCCCTATCCCTAGAAACCCTGTCCACTTTGTAATGAGAGATAAATGTATGCGGTTTAGCCCAAGTAGCAGCCGCACAAATCGTGTCTAATGGTAAGCGAGCCGCGTGAGCTAAGGATGTAGACATTGATCTCGTAGAATGTCCTTTAGGTTTGACCGATAAGGTTTGATTGGAAGCCTCATAAACGTGTGTGATACAATCAGTTAGCCATTTGGAAAGAGTTAGTTTAGTAACTGCTACACCCTTCCTGCTGTCAGCAAAGGCTACAAACAGTTGATCAGATTTCCTGTGATCTTTTGTTCTATCCAAATAAAACCTGAGTTGTCTATGGACATCCAATTTGTGCAACATATACTCTAACTTAGAGTGATTTTTGAAAAAGGTGGGTAATTCAATGGACTGATTAATATTATTAGTAGAGCAAACTTTGGGGAGAAAGGATGGATTACTGCGAAGGGATACTCTGTCAGAGTGGAAAATTAAATAAGGGTGTTTAATAGAAAGAGCCTGAAGTTCAGACACTCGCCTAGCGGATGTAATGGCCACCAGGAATAGAGTCTTCCATGATAAAAATTTTAATGGGCAAACTGAGGCTGGCTCAAAAGGGGGCAACATCAATTTAGAAAGTAAGAGGTTCAGATTCCAAGGTGATGTAGGAGTTCTAACTGGTGGTCTGATATGAAAGGATCCTTTTAAAAAAGCCTTACAAAGTCTGTGAGCCATAACAGGCGCACCACATTCTTCCACATGAAAGTTAGAAATGGCAGCCAATTGCACTCTTAAAGTGGCAGGAGAAGCTCCTTCATGGAACAATTCTGTCAAAAACTCCAAGATCTTGTTCAACGGAGCTATAACAGGGTCCAAATGATGTGAATTAGCCCAGAAGACGAAACGCTTCCATTTACTGGTGTAGGTTTTTGTAGTGGAAGCTTTATGAGAAGCCACCAATATATTCTGAACTGCCGGTGTAAGGGAATCAGACCTGGCTAAAAAGGGAAGCGGAGCAGCCAAGCTGCTAGATGGAGTGATTCGAGAGATGGGTGAGGAACTCCTGACGAGTGAGTCAGTAGATCTGGCTCTGGGTCCAGCATCCAAGGTCCCCGAATGCGGTGATGCAATAGAAAGGGGAACCAAATTTGACGAGGCCAGAATGGGGCAATGAGGATTATCGTCCTCTGAAGGTTGTTGGCTTTCTGCGGAAACTTTGCAATCAGGGGAAAGGGAGGAAAAGCATACAGGAGACCCGGGGGCCAATCGTGCACCAGCGCGTCCCTGGGGACTTCCCCTGGAGGGGGTAATAGGGCAAAGTAGCTCCTGCATTTGGCGTTCATTGGAGACTCAAACAGATCGCAGGAAGGCTGGCCCCACTTGCGAAATATCGTGTTCGCAATTGACTGTTTGTGGGACCACTCGTGAGGCAACAGTATTGCTCTGCTCAGCCTGTCGGCTATAGGTTCATAGGTTCATAGGTTCATACTAGGCTATCTGCCCAAGGGCATTTATAAGCCTAGCCCATAGTTATGTGGCTTTCGCCACCCCTTTAGTTTGAATAAAAACTATGCCTATCATTTTTCTGTGCCTCTGTCAAGCAGTGACACTGAAGTAATCCCTGGGGTATATCTGCGATCTCCCATCCATTGGTCAAGATTCCTCTTGAACAAGGCCAGCGAGGTGCTCTGCCTCACATGTACCGGGATTTTGTTCCACAGCATAGGGAGTCTCTGGGTGATGAATCTGTCCCTCCAGCACGTTCTATTTATAACCGTGTCAAGGTTTAAGTCTCCCGCCCTTGTGGTTCTGAGGGATCTAGATTTTTTGAGGTGAAGCATATTCATCAAATCTGGGTTTGACATGGCCTTATATGTCAGGCACAGGTCACCTCTGAGCAAGCGGTATGAGACTGAATAAAGCTGGAGTTCTTTCAGTCGGGCAGCATAAGACATATTTTTGAGACCCTTTATCCTTTTGGTGAGGAACTTTTGGGGCCTTTCAAGCTGCATCAGGTGTCTGGTCAGATACATTCGAGCGGGCATTGTACTCAATCATAGGTCTAATGAGTCATGAGTACAGGGGGACGATGACCTCCCTTGATCTAGATGTGAATCCCTTCATGATCAGGTGGGCGATATAGAAGGTTTTCCTAACTACTTTAGCAACATGAGTGTCAAGCGAAGACTACTGTCAACTTGGGTCCCCAGATCCCTGATGACTTTTTCTGTGCTCAGTGGATTGTCACCTATATGGTAGCTAGGGGTAACCTTGTTTTTCCCGAAGGGTATGACTATGCATTTTTGGCGTTTAACTTCAGGCCATGGCTCTGGCACCAGTTATCCGTTTCTGTGAGGCCCTTCTGGAGGATATCTGTGTCAGATGTGTTTTGACTATGGCCCAGTTTGCAGTCATCTGCAAACTTTGTCAGCCATAACCCTCCTGTGTTTGCTTGTACTTCAGAAAAGTAGATGCCGAACAAGAGTGGACCCAGGACTGAGCCCTGTGGGACACCACTTGTGACAGGCTTTGAGTCTGACATGGCTCCAGCAACTCTGACCCTGTGGGTTCTGTCGCTTAGCCAGTTTGCAACCCATCTTGTGATGTATGGGTTTACATTCAAGCTGATGAGTTTTTCGATGATACCTGAGTGGGGTATTGTGTGAAGGCCTTTGCCAGGTCGAGGTAGGCTGTATGGACTGCCTTTCCCTCATCAATGGCCTTGGTGACTGTCTCGAAAAGTCAACCAAGTTTAAGAGGCAGGATCTGCCTTTGACAAAGCCAAACTGGGCTGGATCCAAAGTCTGCAAGTTCCTATGTCTTTATTTATGAGTTCCATTATGATCCTCTCCATGGCTTTGCAGATAAGGCTTGTCAAGCTAATGGGCGGTAATTTCCAGGGTCTGTGGAGGCACCGCCCTTATGAAGTGGGACCACAGTCGCCGTCGCCACTCCTTGGGTGCGTATCCTGAGGTGAGGCTAAGATTAAACAGCTGTCCTAACTGTGGGTTTAATTCCTCGTTGAGTTCATGAAGCACACAGCCGGGGACACCATCCGGTCCCATGGATGCTGTGTTTTTGCCTTGGTGAGGGCAGTTCTCACCTGGGCATTGGAGATGTTTGGGGGCTACAATCCTCTGGAATAGATATCTCTCCTTTTGGGGGGGAGAAGTTTGCACTGAACCTGTCAGCCAGTATGTTAGCAATGTGTGTAGGTTCAGTAATTTTCACATCATTTTGAACTAATTCTGAGCATATCTGGGAGTTTCCTCCTAGGTTTCTAACATAGCTAAAGAAGGCCTTATGATTGTCTTTAGAGTCCTTGGCGATTTTTCTCTCAAAATTTGCCTTTGATGATTTTATGAGAGCTCTTAGTTTTTACTTATAATGATCAAAGGTGTCTTACCTTTCAAGGATTTTGCTCTATCTTGTAGTAGCTTCCTCCTTTTGTTGTAGAGCTTGTTTATGGCTGGGGTCCACCAGACTGGACGCTTGCCTTTGGTACAGAGAGTCTTAGTTTTGTTTGGGATTGCCTGATCCATGCAGTCCTGTAGGTGCTGGTAGAAGGCATTTGTAAGTGATTCAGCGGTTTGAGTAATGTTTACCACTGGCTCAGGGGCCTTAAAGGAGACCACACTAGTTTTTAGAAGTGTGAAATTGGCTTTTGAGAAGTTTTTCACTGTGGTCTTTTTGTTTCAGGTGGGGCGGGATGAGGACCTCCAGCGAGATTAGTTTATGATCTGATCTCACCAGTGAGGGGTATACTTCGGTGTTGAACATTTTGATCCCATGTTCGTGATGATGAGATCAAGTATGTTTTCACCTCTTGTGGGGATGGTGACTAGTTGTTCCATGGCATTTGAGTTTATGAACTCAAGGAATCTTTGGGTTAGAGTGTTCGGGCTTGAGTAGTGTTCCCAGTCTATATTAGGGTAGTTGAAGTCACCTAGTATGATGGTGTTTGGAGATACATTTATCCCTCCAATGTTTTCAGGAAGGCCATGTGAGGTTCCTGAGTTTGAGAGGGTGGCCTGTAACATGCTACAAATTGCAGAGCAGTCTTGCCTATGGTTAATTGCACCTGGATGGTCTCCGATGCATCGTGCGTTGCCACCAACCTTGAGGTGTGGGTGTCCTTTATGAATATGGACACCCCCCCCTCCTTTCTTGGTGTTGTCCGGATTTTGGGGCGGAACGTATGATATGAGGTGAAACCTGTTAGTGCTGGGGTGCTCTCAGGAGCCTTGAACCAGGTTTCTGTCACAGCACAGACATCGATGTTCTCCATTTTGAGAAGGGCCTCGAGTGCGTGCATCTTGAGATTGAGACTTCTGGCATTGAGCAGCATTACCCTTAGTTTTTTCCTTTTGGTGTTCTAGGGTGGTAGGTTTAGAATTTGAGCCTTGCCTAAAAAGGCACTATGGGGTGGCAAGAGCCTTTGCCAATATCCGGAAGCCCAGGGGTGACAGGTGCAAGCCGTCCTTGCGAGCAGCGTGGCTTGTCCAGCATGTCATCCCAGGCAGACAGACATTGGATCCCCTTTGAATGACACCAGAATTTAAGCCAATTATTAAAGCTGATCATCTTATCACTGTATTGTGGCATCATTCTAGGTGAAGGTAGGATACTGCTCAAGGTTAGGGTCATACCTGCCTGGGCTACATAATCAGAGAGCTCCTCGGCGTCCCTTTCATGTAGTCCAAGGAGGTACGTCTCAGGTCGTTGACACCAGCGTGGACAATGACTGAGTCATACTTGTACCTGCTGTTGAGAGACCTGAGTGCTTGCGTTATGTGGCGGATTCTAGCGCCCGACAAGCAGCTTACTGTGACCTTCTCCTTACTCAGTCTGGTGAGCGGGACGTCAGTGTGTCTTACTATGGAATCACCAATGACAAGTGTGTCTGGCATTTTGTTTGGCCTTAAGGGCTGTGACTGTTTGACACTCTGACTGTGTGGTCTATGTGTTGCATGTGTTGGGTCGTGAGGTGGTAGTTGTTTGGGTGTCTGCTTTGGTGGCCTCTGCTGTTTTGGTAAATTTTTGATCAGAGCCTCCGAGTATGTCTTTGTGTGAGTATGTGTATGATATGAAGTTGTGATGGTACCATGTGTGACTGGGTATGTATTGTGTGTGGTTGCCTTCTCCTCCTGTCTGGTCTTGCCAGTCCTATGTTGAGAGAGCTCAGCCTCCAGTTTGGCCGTATAGTTGCATCTCTCACATGTATTTGTGTTTTGTGGGAGAAGGAGAGGATTGTCTGTGTACATGAGGCAATTGTAACATTGCCTCAATATTCCCAGGTTCACCAGTTGAGCTGGAGAGGACACTAGCAACTGATCCCTCGACATACTAGAAGTAGTAGATAAAGAACTTGCAAAGGACTCCGGGGGAAGTGGGTTTTAGGCTGGTGGGGTACTATCTATAATAAGAGTGCTTTATCAAGGTGCAAGTACTGTAGGAGTAAGTGCTAGGCTTTACAGATAGAGAATAGTCTACTTGGGAATCAAGTAGAGATGAACTTTTCAGTTATAGGATATGCTGGTTAGATCAGCAGTACTGTTTACCGTGTTTTATAGCAGGGGGCTGAACGGAGCTAGGAATTGGCCCAAAACGACCAATGGACTACTAGTTTCTGGCTGAAACTTCACCAAATCGGACAAAAGGCGCTCAGTGCTTCCCACTCCCACGGGTAAGCAAAGAAACTTCCCTCCTTCCTAATAAGGCAATGGATCAGTAACAGGAACTAAAAACAAAGCCCAGGGATCAGCAACTCTGAAACTGGACTACTCTAGTTCAGTAAAGTGGGAAAACAAGAGATTTTGTTGTTTTATTACAGAGATAAGGAAATAAAGACAGTAAATGCTATAAATGCTGTAAATCGGCTAGCGCACTTTAGTGTGTAGCCTACAGAAACAATTTGCAACAATTAGTAACTTAAAGTGCAATAAACAGTGTAAAATGCAGAAATCACTTAAAGTAGCAGTAAAACAGGCGAAATGCAGTCGCTAGCTTAATAACAGTGGGAAAGCCACAAAAATACTTATATCTGGTAGAAAGTCACTCTTTCAGCTCTCTGCTGCTTGGATCACTCTGCAGGCCACCACGAGGATCTGTGCAGAGTTGGTACAAGCTGGAAAACACGTGTTTAGCGTGTTTTATAGCAGGGGCTGAAAGGAGCTAGAATTGGCCCAAAAGCGACCAATAGACTACTAGTTTCTGGCTGAAACTTCACCAATTCGGACAAAAAGGCTGCTCAGTGCTTCCCACTCCCACTGGTAAGCAAAGAAACTTCCCTCCCTCCTAATAAGGCAATGGATCAGTAACAGGAACTAAAAACAAAGCCCAGGGATCAGCAACTCTGAAACTGGACTACTCTAGTTCAGTAAGGTGGGAAAACAAAGAGATTTTTTTTTTTTTTTTTTTTTTTTACAGAGACAAGGAAAAAAAACAGACAGTAAAATGCTATAAATGCTTTTAAGTGGCTAGCACACTTGAGTGTGTTAGCCTACAGGTAAAATTAAGCAACAAATAACTTTTTAAGAGTGCAAAACAGTTAATCAACACAAACACAGTTTAAATAGAATGCAGAGCTGTATAAACAGGCTAAGATGCAGTCGCTAAGCAGTAAATATTCAAAAAGCCAGAAAAAAATACTTAAATCTATGACGTTGGATGACCCCGGGATGTGCGTTGCGATCAGAAAGCGACCCGTGGACTCCGCCCATTGCCAAATTCTCATGGCCTCTCTGCATAGTTGATAAGACCTGGTTCCCCCTTGCTTGTTTATGTACCAGACTACAGACATGTTGTCTGTCTGAACTGCAATAGTCCCTAGAGGAAGAAGGGGAGCAAAGTGTTGCAACGCTAAAAACACTGCCCTCAACTCCAGAACATTGATGTGCAGATTGTACTCCAGATTGGTCCATTCGCCTTGGACTGTCTGTCCCTGAAAGATGCCCCCCCACCCTATCAGGGAAGCGTCCGTGGTTATCGTCGCTGACAGTGTGGGTAGCACAAATGGTCTTCCGCTGGAAAGGTTGCAAGACTGAAGCCACCAAGTTAGGTGTGATTTGCATGTGTTTGTAATCAGAATTTCGTGTGTCAGAGGTAGCTGTTGGAACGACCATTGTGCAAACAGCAGCCATTGTAGAACTCTCATGTGCAGTCTTCCCAATGGTATCGCAATGAGAGAAGCTGCCATGAGACCCAAGACCTTTAGAACCAGCTTTGCCGGGGATTTTCTGGACGACAGAAGGAGAGAAATGTTGTTTTGAAGAGCGACTATCCTTTCTGGAGGAAGCCTTAGAATTAAATGATGCGTACCTAATTCCGCTCCTATGAATAAGATATGCTGTGATGGCTGTAGTAAAGATTTTTCGAAATTTACGGAAATTCCGAGGTGAATACAAAGTTGTAGGGTGTAATCCCTGGCCTGTATCAGTTGACGCCGGGTGGTGGCAGACAGGAGCCAGTCGTCCAGATACGGAAACACCTGGAATCCTAGGCGTCTCAGATGAGACGCTACCACTGCCACGCATTTGGTGAAAACCCTGGGGGCCGAGGTCAGACCAAAGAGCAGGGCTCGAAACTGGTAGTGACTGGCTCCCAGCCGGAAGCGCAAATGATCCCTGGACGCCCTGGCCATTTTGATGTGGTAGTATGCGTCCTTCAGATCTATTGAGCACATCCAGTCATCCTTCTGTAGGAATGGAAGGATCGATTGAAGCGTGACCATTCGGAACTTTTCCTTCTTGACAAAGGTGTTGAGGTTGCTTAGGTCCAGAATCGGCCTCCAGTCCCCTGTCTTCTTTGGAACTAAAAAGAACCTTGAGTAAGTTCCGAATCCTATTTGGTCCGCTGGGACTGGTTGGATGACTCTTTTTTCTAGCAGCTTTGAAATTTCTATAGCTGCTGGGTCTCGCAGATGGGGCGGTACATCTGGGAGTTTCTCTTTGGAATGGGGGTGGATAGGAATGGTATTTTGTAACCTCTGGTAACGCTTTTTACCCAGTTGTCTGTAGTAATGTTTTGCCAGGCCTGAGGGTATAAAGCTAAGCGACCCCAGACTGCCTCCAGAGCAGGACAGTCGGGCCTCCTCTCAGGAGTGCTGGAAAGGTTTTCCAGGGGGGATATCCCTGTCACCTTGGTTTTGCGGACCCCCTCTGCCGCCAGGGCGGCATCTTCCACCTCTGCCCCCTCCTCTGCCTCTAGAGGGGGCATCACCCTGTGTGCCTGGGAAAGATCCTTGGGGTTTTCGAAACCACAGTTTCCCACCACGTTGCCCTTTGGGGTACGGTCTGGAAGGGGTGGAAAAACGGACTCCGACAGCAGACAGAGTCTTGCCCCCCTGTTCACACCGGGTAAGGGTCACCTTTACTTTGGGGCCATAAAGTGTGGCACCATCAAATGGGGCGTTAGTAAAGGAAGACTTGAAGGCTTCCGCAAATGAACATAAGCGCATCCAGGATTGCCTGCGAAGAGCAATCGCTGAAGCTGCTGCCCTACTCGATCCTTGACTGCGTATGATATCAGCCTCATGGATGAGTTAACAATGGATGTAAGGGTATTTAGATGTACTGTAACTTTCTCTGAGACCGCAGCATCTGTAGTACCCTGGAGGGTATCTCCCAGCTCTTTGACTAGATCCCTCTGTAAACGTGTAAAATGGGTCAAATAGTTCAGGGATCGCATAGAAAAAGCCGCTGAACTAAAAATGCGCTTCCCGTATCTGTCCATAGTCCTAGAATCTTTGTTAGGCGGATGGACAGATGAGGAAGATTCCGACATCTCCTTTTTCGTGGCCGCTGCCACCACCATGGCGTCCACTGGAACTCCCTTTGTGAGGTAAGCCTTGTCTTGGGGTGCAGTGATGTACTTATTAGGCTTCCTAGGGACCGGTTCCACCGTGTCAGGTGTCTCCCACGCCATTCGAGCAATCAACTCCATTAACTCATCGAAGGGCGGAGTGACCCAGGAGGAGGAAGGGCGAGCACCAAATGCCTTCAGCAAGACTGACTCCTCCTCAGAAGGGGGGAGGGACTGCCAATCACCTCTCTGCTTCAGGATCTCCAAGATGTCAGAAAAGGAGACATCTTCTGAAGGTGACTTTGGGGACCCTTCTGACTCATCCAAGTCAGTATCGGATGTCAAAGATTCTTGTGGAGAATCTAAGTGTCTCCTCTTACACAATCTTTTCCTAGGGACCTCTTCGGGGGGAGCATCCGAAGAAGCCTCCGAGGAAGAGAGGGCACCCTCCAGGGGTGGCTGAGACACCGGTGCTCGACGCTTGGATGTGGCCGTTGGTGCAGAGGAAGATAACGGTCCCTTATGGGGAGGAGAGGCTGCTTCTACTGATGTGGTTGTCTGGATAGACAACACCTTCCTCATGAGATCGAAGGCCCCCGGGTCCCGAGTCGAGGAATCTCCCGGTTCCGAAAAAATGGGAAGAATCCCCGAGACAGGCACCGAAGGCATCGACCCCAAGGACGGAGCAGAATCGATCCGCGCCGAGGCCCCGAGAGGAAGAGTCGGAACCGAAACGTCGGTTCGACTCTCGGCCCCGGAACCAAGGATGGATCGTCGGCTCCGAGACTCCGGTACCGGATCCGACGGAGTCGAGGTGAAAGGAGCCGACCGAGAAAAGGACGGTTCTGGCACCGAGGGCTCCACAATCAGTAGATCAACCTCTTCCGGCTCCAAAGACTGGACAGGTCTCGGAGGAGGAAGGGATGGAGATAATGGAAGGCCTTCAAGTTTCGACACCAATTGGGTGGAAACCGAGATAAGTTTGGATAGGGCCGAATGTTCCAATAATTTCTGCACCACACAGTCCACATCGATGTCGGAGAGCTTAGAAGAAGAACGTGTCGAAGGAACCGAAGACGGAGCCGACCTCAACAGTGTCGGGGGAGGGAGCTCCATCACCGGTTCCAAGACTCGAGGCTCGGAAACTGACAACAGTTGAACACTCGGCCCCGAAGTCTGTGGAACCGGTGATCTAACTTTAGTCGAAGAGCTCAGAGCCGATGACTTGGGCTCCGACGTCTTCGATTCCTTCGAGGACTTGGATGCCTGGTCAGAAGCATCCAGAGCCTCCTGAAAGGAAGGTTTTAACAAACCCCTATCCATTAGTTTCCTGCGCCTATCTGTCATGACCCTCCCACTGAAAGAATGACAAATAGAGCAGTCTTCTTGCAGATGGAGAGGGCCAAGACAGTAGACACAGGAACTATGATTGTCAGTTACTGACATCTTTTGCCCACATTGGCAACGCTTAAACCCCGATTTGGCCTTTTCAGGCATGTCACTATAAGGGAGAAAAAAGTCAAATCCAGTAAAATAGTCTGGTAAAATTGTCAAATCCAGTAGTGAAAGTCAATCCGGTTGTCAAATCCAATAAGGGGTGGTAGGCCCCGAAGAGAACTCTAAGTTTTACAACTTAACGGTACCGAGATACCCTTAACCTTACCACACGCACACAAATTATCACTAAATAGCTTTATAATACTAAAGTACCAAGAAAAAATACAAGAATAAAATTCTAAATCTTATCTCAGGTGCTCGAGCTCGACCCAGTGATGCGAACGCTGCAGCGGCAAACTAGATCTGAGGTAAAGGCAGAGGGGGATTGTGGGTATTAGGTGATCTCGAGCTTCTTCTCGATGCAGAGCTTGCAAGCGGCCGACACGGAGCCGAGGATCGGCTCCGAACCCATGTGTAAGAACAAAGGCGAGATTGAACACTCTCACATCGGGTATCTAGATCTGCCCCTATAAATGAAATATGCTGCGAGGGCTGTAACGCAGATTTTTCGAAATTTATTGAAATCCCTAGCTGAACACAAAGATGTGTAGTCCCCGGCCTGTATAAGTTGACGCTCGGTGGTGGCAGTAAGGAGCCAGTCGTCCAGATACGGAAACACCCGGAATCCTAGGCGTCTCAAGTGAGACGCTACCACTGCCATGCATTTGGTGAAAACCCTGGGGGCTGAGGTTAGACCAAAGGGCAGGGCCCGAAATTGAAAGTGGCTGGCTCCCAGCCAGAAGCGCAGGTGATCTCTGGACGCTCTGGCCATTTTGATGTGGCAGTAGGCGTCCCTGAGATCTATTGAGCACATCCAGTCGTCATTCTGTAAGAACGGAAGGATCGATTGAAGCGTGACCATCCGGAACTTTTCTTTCTTCACATACGTATTGAGATTGCTTAGGTCCAGAATTGGCCTCCAGTCCCCTGTCTTTTTTGGAACTAAAAAGAACCTTGAGTAAGTTCTGGATCCTCTTTGGTCCGCCAGGACTCACTGGATGACTCTTTTTTTCTAGCAGCTTTGAGATTTCTATAGCTGCAAGTTCTCGCAGATGGGGTGGTACATCTGGGAACCTTTTTTGTGGTAACGGGGGGGAATACAAAAGGAATTTTGTAACCTCTGGTAATAATGCTTTTTACCCATTTGTCTGAAGTAAGGTTTTGCCAGGCCTGAGGGTATAAAGCTAAGCGTCCCCCGACTACCTCCAGAGCAGGACAGTCTGGCCTCCTCTCAGGAGTGCTGGAAAGGCTTCCCAGGGATGGTATCCCTGTCACCTTGATTCTGCGGACCCCCCCTCTGCCGCCAGGGCGGCGTCTTCCACCTCTGCCCCCCCCTCTGCCTCTGGAGGGGGCATCACCCTGTGTGCCTGGGAAAGAACCCTGGGGTTTACGAAACCACATCTTTCCACCTCGTTGCCCTTTGGGGTACGGTCTGGATGGGGTGGAAAAACGGACTCCGACAGCAGACAGAGTCTTTCCCTCCTGCTCACACCGAGTTAGGGTCTCCTTTACTTTGGGGCCAAAAAGAGTGGCACCATCAAAGGGGGCGTTAGTAAAGGAGGACTTGAAGGCTTCCGCAAAGGAGCACAGGCGCATCCAGGATTGTCTACGAAGAGCAATCGCTGAAGCTGCAGCCCTACTCGACCCTTCGGCCACATACGAGATGAGCCTCATGGACGAGTTCACAATAGATGTAAGGGTATTGAGCTGTGCTGTAACCTTATCCGAGACAGCAGCATCTGTACTACCCTGGAGGGTATCTCCCAACTCTTTGACTAGATCCATCTGTAATCGTGTGAAGTGTGTCAAGTAGTTCAGCGATCGCATGGAAAAAGTCGCTGAGCTGAAAATGCGCTTCCCATATCTGTCCATGGTCCTAGAGTCCCTGTTAGGAGGGTGAACAGACGAGGAAGATTCGGACATCTCCTTTTTCGTGGCTGCTGCCACCACCATAGCGTCCACTGGAACTCCCTTAGTGAGGTATGACTTATCCTGAGGGGCAGTTATATATTTGTTAGGCTTCCTGGGAACTGGCTCCACTGTGTCAGGTGCCTCCCACGCCCTTCGAGCAATTAATTCCATTAACTCGAAGGGCGGAGTAACCCAGGTGGAATAAGGGCGAGCACCAAATGCCTTCAGCAGAACCGACTCATCCTCAGAAGGGGGTAGAGCCTGCCAATCACCTCTCTGTTTCAGGATCTCCAGATGTCAGAAAAGGAGACATCCTCTGAGGGTGATTTTGGGGACCCCTCTGACTCATCTAAGTCAGTATCCGATGTTAAGGATTCTTGTGGAGAATCTAAGTGCCTCCTCTTGCACAGTCTTTTCCTTGGAACATCATCGGGGGGGGCATCCGATGAGGCCTCTGAGGAAGAAGGGACTCCCTCTGGGAGTGGCTGAGACACTGGTGCTCGACGCTTTTGTGTAGTCTTGGGTGCAGAAGAAGACAACGGACCTTTATGGGAGGGAGAAGTTGCTTCTGCTGAAGTGGTTGTCTGAGAAGACAATACCTTCCTCATAAGGTCGAAGGCCCCCGGACCCCGAGCCGAGGAATCCCCCGGTTCCGAAGAACGCGGAAGTATCTCCGACGCGGAGGCCAAGGGCATCGACCCCGAGGACGGAGCCTAAGTGTTCCATGCCGAGGTGGCACCAAAACATCGGTCCGACTCTCGGTCCCGGAACCAAGGCTAGATCGTCGGCTCCGCGAGTCCGGTAATGGTTCCGACAGAGTCAAGGTCAACGGTGCCGACCGAGAAAGGGACGGTTCCGGCACCAAGGGCTCCACTATCATCAGATCAACATCTCCCGGCTCCAAAGGCTGAGTAGGTCTCGGAGGAGGATCAGATGGAGATAAAGGAAGGCCTTCGAGTCTCGACACCAATTGAGAGGAGACTGAAATGAGTTTGGACAGGGCCGTGTTCTCCATTAACTTCTGCACCACACGATCTACGTCGGTGTCGGAGAGGGGCCTGGAAGATAGAGTCGAAGGAATCTAGGATGGTGCCGACCTCAATAGAGCAGGTGGTGGAAGCTCCATTACCGGTTCCAAGACTCGAGGCTCGGTGACAGACAGAAGTTCGACACTCGGCCCCGAAGTCTGTGGAACCGGTGAACGAACCTTAAACGAAGAACTCGGAGCCGATGACATGGGCTCCGATGTCTTAGACTCCTTCGAGGATTTAGAAGCCTGGTCTGACTTGTCAAGAGCCTCTTGGAAGGCAGGCTTCAAAAGACCTCTGTCCATAAGCTTCCTGTGCCTATCTGTCATGACCCTTCCACTAAAAAGAATGACAAATAGAACAATCTTCTTGTAGATGGAGAGGGCCAAGACAGTAGACACAGGAGCTATGGTTGTCAGTGAAAGACATCTTCTGCCCACACTGACACCTCTTAAATCCTGACTTAGCTTTTTCAGACATACTGTAAGAAAAGTACTGTACACTATCAATAACACTATCAAAATAGGTTAGTAAGTCCACAGTCACAGCAAAAATATTTCAAGAATGAAATTCCAAGTTTAGAAGTAAGTGGGGTAGGCCCTAAGGTAAACCTAAACTATATATATGAGTAGATAAAAGATGACCAGACCATACACACACACACACTAAATATATATGTCAAGAATCCTAAAATTTTCAAGAAAAAGTTTGCTTATTTTCCCACTTGGTCAGAGCTCTTCAAAAACGATGCGATCGGTTGCAGCGGCAAACTAGATCCGAGGTAGAGGCAGAGGGAATTGTGGGAGGTAGGTTGGTCTCGAGCTTCTTCTAGATGCAAAGCTTTGCTAAGCTGCCGACTCGGAGACGAGGATCGGCTCCGACACCCATGTGTAAGAACAAACGGCGAGATTGAACACTCTCACATATTGTGTTAAATGTTGAACGTCAAAAATGTAACAGTCCACTCTGCTGGAAGAAAGCTGGTAAGTCAAGCATTGTATAACTGTTTGATCCCAAACTCGGAGCCATGATGTCTGAACCAGCAGATTCTTTCTACTGTTTTGAGACCAAAGTTAAATTGCTAGATTTTACATATATAATGTATTTAATTGCTGTGGTTTCCTGACTAGGTGCAAGATCAAAGCTATGTTAAACTCAGAGTTTCTGTCAGCCTGGGAACCAGAGAAGAATGATGTAATCTAAAATGAGTCAGTACTGACGTATTATCAAATTAAGAGACTGTCTCATACAGACAGAGCATTTTGGATTTTGTCTAAAGCTGACAACTCACCAGTACTCTGCTTTTCGCTATATGTAAGTTTATTTAGAACTGTGAGTGCTCTTAGGAAAAGATAGAAAATAGTAAGTTTAGTCTAGCGGTTTTCTATATTTATGTCAGAATTATTCTACAGTATTATTTAAGCATTTTCCTGTGATGTCTGAACTCTTGATTAGCACTGTGCAGCAAGAAGTGTGGTCTTGTGTTTTTATTTATTATTATTAAATATTTTAAACCTTTCAACTGCGGAGATAATTTAAGCTCTAGAGTACAATCCATGTACACAGTGATACTGTACAAAGCCACTCCAATAGTCTTGCTGCTCAGTCACACTTACCATTTGGATAAGAATACTGCACAGTAATAACTGGACACCCTTTGGCAAGGAACATTTTACAAGTTGATATTAGTGGTTGGTGGCAGCTGCTACTAACTTACAGACTGGCAGGAAAGGGCATAGCTGGAGAACCTGTGGCAGCCTTCCCCTGAGTATATAACTCGTATCTTAAAGTAAGTGTGTGTGTGTGTGTGTGTGTGTGTGTGTGTGTGTGTGTGTGTGTGTGTGTGTGTGTGTGTGTGTATTTGTCATCCTTTCCAATGTGGACACTCCTCACTGGTGTTAGTGGCAAGGATTGAGGCTCCGTGATTACTGGGCCAGTGCAAAGGCAATTGGTCGGCAGTGGTGGGATATCCACACCACATACTAATTGGTTAGCAACTGGCTTATAGTGATGTAGACAGTGAATTCCAGTAACTTGTGTACAGTGATCACTGAGGGTGTTTTTGTACTCTAAAATCAGCCACGCCGTGAATACTCAGAGTTCAGATCACACCCGTTTCATTTCTTTTGTTAGTTTACTTAGTCAGGGAGAGTAGGCAAGCATGTCAGCAGAGGAGTATGGCAAGCTGTCAAGGAACCAGTTGGCTGAGATGTGCCAGGCTAAGGGACTGTTGCAAGGAAACCTGAGTAAGGCAGACATGATTGCAGCTTTGGTCACAGCTGCATTAGAAAACAGCAAGCATGAGGACGATCAGACTGGCCGTGGATATGTACAACACTAAGAGAATGGACAGCTCAACCTTTCTGCAGAGGACTTAAAAATCCATCTGGAGCTAAAATGACTTAAGTTGGAAGCCATGCATTTGGAAACATTAGCAGCAAAGAGACAGACGTCTACAGGCTGAGGAGAATGAGAAACTGCTACGCCTGGAAGCTGAGGAGAAGGAAAGGCAGAGGTAGCATGAAAAGGAGATGCTGACTCTTTGCCAGAGTCATGGAGGTAAAGGGGAAAGGGAGTAACTGGACCCCACAGGCACAAAAGGTCAGTAAATTTCTTCCACAGTTTACAGAGGGGGATAATTTTGATAGGTTCATTCATATGTTTGAGAGAGGGTATGTAAACAGTATGATGTTGACCAAAGGCTCAGGGTACGGGTCCTGCCCCCCTTACTCCATGGTAAAGCTACAACCGTGTTGTCTAAACTTTCTGATTGGGAATTTTTGATTATATTGCTGTTCACAGTGGCGGATCCAGGAATTTGCAAAGGGGGGGGGGTGCAGTCTGGTCAGTCAACTACCGGGGGGGAAGCAGGAAAGTGGAACACTAGGCACCACCACAGTGCACGAGTCAGTGGTGAACCATCTCACTTAAGACCAACTTACCTACATACAGGCAGCACTGCAGAGTTCTCTGGTTCCCACAAGGGAGTGGAAACTGACAGTAGTCACCCCTACCTCTTCACGGGTTAGGGCAAGTCTAACCTGCCCAAGCCACTAAAACTCAAATTCACCCAGGCAATAGTTCAGCTTTCCCCTTCACCACTGCTATTACATATCCAATTCAACCATAGAACAGTACGGTGCTTAACTACACTGTCGCATCCCTGTCATGTGCATACATTCTACAGACATTGCTATGCTAAACTTACACACTTACACTCCCCAAAATCAGGGAGAGACTTAATATTAGAAAAGGCTATAAAGTACTTAGCATGCTTTTCTTGAATATGAAGTGAAGGGACAGCTTGCACCTGTCACCCTTAGGCTTTTGTATACTGGCCAAGGCTCTTGCCAGGCCCATAGTGCCTTTTTTTAGGCAAGGCTCAAAGGACAAACCCACCTCCATAGACAACCCAAGGATAAAAAAACTAAGGGTAACGCTACTCAGTGCCAGAAGTCTAAACCTCTGCACGAGGTTCTCCTCAGTATGGAGAAAATCGATGTCTGTGCAGTAACAAACCTGGTTCAAGGCTACTGAGAACACCCCAGCACTACCAGGTTATAACTCATACCATGCGTTTCGGCCCAAAACTAGGACCAAAGCACAAAAAGAGGGGGAGTACCTATATTCAAAGATACCTACACCTCCAGGTTAGTGGCACTGCACGAAGCATCGGAAAACATCCATGTGCAACTAACAGCGGGCAAAACTGCCTTTCAGTTTGTAGCCTGCTACAGAACACCTCCCTATTACAGGAACCCCACTTGGCATTCCTGAGAACACTGGAGAATATGAATGTCTCTCCAAACACTATGTTATTGGGTGACTTCAACTACCCAAACATTGACTGGGAAAACTACTCAAGCCCAAACACCCTCGGCCAATGGTTCCTTGAATTTATAAACTCTAACACGATGGAACAACTGATCACCACTCCCACAAGAGGGAACAACATATTGAACCTGGTCATCACCAATATGGGGACTCTATGTTCCACACCAGAGGTAAACCCCTCATTGGTAAGATCAGACCATAATCAAATTTCCCTGGACATCCATATCCTGTCCCCACCCCCAGCCAAGGAAATCACTGTAAAGAATTTCTCAAAAGCCAACTTTGCACTTCTCAAGACTGAGGTGGAAGCCTTCAAAGCCCCTGGGCCAAAGGATAATACAGCCCAATTCGCAGAATCCTTTACAAATGCATTCTATGAGCACCTGCAGGAATGCATGGATCGTGCTATCCCAAATAAAACCAAGACTCACTTCCCCAAAAACAGGAGACCGGTCTGGTGGACCCCGGCCATAAATAAGCTATACAACAGAAGGAAGGAAGAAGCTACAACATGACAGAGCAAAATCCCAAAAAGGGAAGGCATCTCTGATCAGTATTAGCAAGAAACTTTGATCCCTCATAAAATCATCAAAGGCCAGTTTCTAAAGAAAAATTGCCCTAGACACTAAAGATAATCACAAGGCCTTCTTTAGTTATGTCAGGAATATGGGTGCAAACTCCCAGATATGCTCTGAATTGTTGTATAACGGTACAAAATATACCGAACCTACAGACATAGCCAACATCCTGACAGACAGATTCAGCGCAAACTCTACCCCCTTCCCCCCCAAAGGAGCAAATGCCTATCCCAACTGAATGTAACCTCCCTGACATCACAGATGCACAGTTGAAAGCTGCCCTCTCCAAAGCAAAAAAACACAGCATCTATGGGACTGGACCGTGTCCCAGGCTGTGTCTTACATGAGCTCCAAGAAGAACTGAACCCTCACATTAAGTCACTGTTCAAACTTAGCCTTACTACAGGATATGTACCCAAAGAATGGCGTACAGCTACAGTGGTCCCACTCCACAAAGGTGGTGCCACAACTGACCCCGGGAACTATCGCCCCATAAGCCTGACTAGTCTGGTCTGTAAAGCTATGGAGTGTATTATCATGGAACTCATAAACAAAGACATTGGGAGCCTCCAGACACTGGACCCTACCCAATTCGGCTTTGTTAAGGGCAGATCCTGCCTCTTAAACCTAGTTGATTTCTTTGAAACAGTTACCAAAGCCATAGATGAGGGCAAGGTAGTCCACACAGCCTACCTGGATATCGCAAAAGCCTTCAACACAATACCCCACTCGGGCATCATACATAAGCTTACCAGCTTAAATATCAACCCCTATATCACAAGATGGGTTGCAAACTGGCTCAGAGATAGAACCCACATGGTCAGAATCGCAGGTGCCATGTCCGAATCCAAACCAGTAACAAGTGGCATCCCACAGGGCTCAGTCCTGGGACCTCTCTTGTTCGGTATATACTTCTCTGAGGTTGAGGCTAACACGGGGGGATTATGGCTGACAAAGTTCGCAGATGACTGCAAACTGGAGGCCATAATCAAATCTCCAGTTGACACAAGCATCCTCCAAAAGGGTCTCACAGAGACGGATGCTTGGTGCCAGAGTCACGGCCTCAAGCTAAATGCTAAAAAGTGCATAGTCATCCCCTTTGGGAAAAACAAGGTGCCCACACATTACCACATAAGTGGTAATCCATTAAGTATGGAAGAAGTAAGTAGAGATTTGGGGACCAACGTAGATAATAATCTCTCCTTTGATAATCACATTGCCAAAGTGGTTAGAAAGACCTTCTATATACTCACCTTATCACGAAAGTGTTCGCATCTAGATCAAGAGAGGTCATTGTGCCCCTCTACACGTCACTCATCAGGCCCATAATAGAATATGATGCCCCTTTTGGGATGTACCTTACCCGACACCTGCGACAACTGGAGAGACCCCCAAAAGTACCTCACCAAAAGGATCATGGGCTACAAACAGATGTCCTGTGCAGCTTGACTAAAGAAACTCTAGCTCTACTCAGTTGCTTACCGCCTACTCAAATGCGATCTATGCCTGACGTACAAAGCCATGTCAAACCCAAAATTAATGGACATGCTCCACCTCAAAAAATCCAAGTCCCTTAGAGCTTATCACTCCAGGGACTTAAACCACAGCACAAAAATAAATAGGACATGCTGGAGGGACAGATTCATTTCCCAGAGTCTCCCCTCACTCTGGAATAGATTCCAATTGATGTATTGACCCTCTTCAAGCGAAATCTGGACGCGTGGATGGGAAATCACAAATTCACCCCTGGGATCTTTTCTGTGTCCCTGCTAGACAGAGGCACAGTAAACTAATCTTAAAAAGGTACCTTCTGTGACCTACTTTACAGAGGCACAGTAGGCTAATCTAATAGGGAGGCGGAAGCCAAATACACTCTGGCTAGGCTTATAAATGCCCTAGGGCAGATAGCCTAGTATCTACCTATGAACCAATGAACCAAAGTCAGAAACTACATTGAGACTGCAACCCCTAAAGATCTGCCAAAAAAGCCACATAATCTGAAAAGGCGAAACTAAGACACAAGTCTAGCATGTTTAGTGATGGCTGAACTACATACATCAGCTGTTTAGAGCAAGAAGTCTTGACAAAGTCATAAATAAAAGTAGGACAATTTAAGTCCCAAAAATAGGGACATTTGCTCTTACAAACTTCGAAATTTGATAAAACTAGTTTTGCATTAGCATAAGGACATGAAGTCCGAGACTCAATGTCTTTCTTTTTAACTTCACTCTTTAATGATAATTTGCTTAAAAAACAACTTTTATGAAGGACGGACCAAAAAATATGAGGCCAAAGTTTGGACATCCTGCAAAAATCTGTCTCATTGAGAGGTATGCTGAGCTACTTGCCCTCTATTTTTTTTAAGAGACTCAACTAGCAACTGCTCTAGGCATCAAACCACATTTTGCGCATGTAGCAACCAGTAAAATAGACATGAGGAATTTGTATTAAAGAAATACGCACTACACAATGAGATTTCTGCTTAGTTCGTCTGCCAGAGTATTCAGCTTTCCTGGCAGGAACTGAATTTGTAGTTGTACTTGAGAGGTCAAGGCTGTGTTCCACAAAGCCATGGCTAGTCTGCAAAGGGGGTAGGAGTGCATACCCTCCTGCTTGTTTATGTACCACATAACTGTGGTGTTGTCTGTCTATCATTAATTGTCCTGGATGGTCCTGGATGAAGGTAGTCCTTGAAGGCTGCCAATGCATTCTGTACAGCTAGCATTTCTTTCCGATTGATATGAAGGTGCATTTGACTTGGCCTCCATTTGCCCTGAAAGCACTTCCTGCCAGATGTACCCCCCCAAGCATAGTCTGACGCATCTGTAGTTAGGGTTTGGGGGGCACGGGGTGGTGTGAATGGTAGTCCCTTGTTCTGGTGGCAGGCCTCTGCCCACCATAGGAACTCTAGTTGCAGGCAAGGAATGATAGGAATCATTATTTCCAGGCTGTGACAATGCTGACTCCATAGTCTTTTTAAGTTCCACTTTAGTTTCCTCATATGCAGTCTTGCATATGGAATTAGAAGAATGCAGGAGGCCATGAACCCCAAGGTTTGCAGTATTTGCCTTGCAGAAAGGATGTTTTTTGTGGCCACCTGTTTGAAGTAAGTCACCAAATGAATTTGCTGCTCTGGCGTAAGGAAAGCCATCTGGGCAGTTGTATTCAAGCTTGCACCCAGGAATGTAATTTTTTGAGAGGGTACCAGTTGTGATTTATTTTCGTTTATAGTGTACCCTAGACAAGTTAGAACCCTTTTTAGAAACGTCAGATGATTTAGAAGAGAGTGTCCTTGTTTTCTGCCTGAATTAGACAATCATCCAGGTATGGATATATATTTGAATTTTTCTTTGCCTGCAAAATGCAATTACTGGAGCCAGGCACTTTGGCTTATCTACAGCGCCCAGGGTCTTTGCAAAGGGCAGTGCAGAGAACTGCTAATGCAAGTAGCCTGCGTTGAAGCAGCGGTATCTTCTGCAAGATTCCTTGACTGGGATATGCTAGTAAGCCTCTTTTAAATCCAGTGTTGCCAACCAGACATCTTTGCCTAGCATAGGAAGTAACTGGTGAAGAGTCAGCATCTTGAATTTTGGAATGTCCAGAAAGGTGTTTAGAGTAGGTAAGTCCAGGATTAGATGCCATGATTTGACTTCTCTGGGTACCATGAAAAATCTTGAATAGAAACCTTGTCCCTTTTCCTCTACTGGTACTCGTTGAATAGCCCCCATGCTCATGAGGGAAAGTACTTGTTTCTGGGCCTCTGTCCACTGATGTAGGGGCAGGTCTGGCCATCCGTTTGAAATTGGCAAAGTGTGGAAATGGAATCTGTATCCCTGGGACACTATATTTAGAACCCATTTGTCCTGGGTTATAAGTTGCAGTTTTTTGTATAAGAGCCAGTTTTCCCCCCAAAGGGGCGGCCAAAAGCTAAATGCTTGGTAAATGTAAAGGGAAGTCATTCAGACTGCTTACTATAGGGAGGTGCCTTGTTGTTAGAAGAGGAGGCACCCCACTGTTTTGTTCTGAAGGTCCCTTGTGACTGAAACCTGGAGCCTTTGGAATGTCTGGGTTTGACTTGAGTGGCTCTCGAAGGAACTGGAAAGGACCAGTTCATAGTAGGCCAGTGCCTACTGAATCTTGGAGGTTGCACTTAAGAAATCTTTCACAGTTTGCATGGATTTAGATTTATCTTACATCTTTTTTAAAATGTCTTCAGCCTTATTACCAAACAGACAGTCCTGCTGTAAAGGAGCATCCAACAATTTTGCTTTAACGTGATCAGGCAGATTTTGCTCTTTGAGCCAAGCATGCCTTCATAGAACAGACCCAGTTACAGCAGCCCTGCAAGAGGCCTCTAAAGAATCAAAACTACAGTGCAAAGTATGTTTTCCAACTTGTTCAGCTGAATGCAATGTTTCTTTCGGCTTTTCCCGGTTAGAGGTTGCCACAGCGAAACTCCGGTCCGCTAAGGATTGGCAATAGATTTTTATGTGCTGGCTTGCCGGGCCTAACGCACAACCTTCAAATGAAGTAACACCCATTCACGCATGTCGCCACACAGAAAACGCTCTGAGAATCGAACGGGCAACGTCTGTGAGGCGCCAACGCTACCAGAGCACCACCACCGCAGCACGTACAGCTGAATGCAATAAATCCTGTAAATCTTTGTTTTCCACACAGTTAGAAATTATCCTTTTCTGTTTAAGCAGTCCCATGATATACTGTTGATATTTTAGCATATGAAATTGACAGTTTAGACCCCAGATTGCCAAGGTTGCATACGTGTAAACCTTCTTACCCAATCTATCCAGCGCCCTGGAATCTCTATCAGAAGGGGTAAGATTTTTAGCTGTAGAACCTTAATAACCTTGGGACCCTGAGAAATGGTTTCAGGATCTGCAACAGGATTTTTGAAAAGGAATTTGTGGGAGTCAGGAACCCTGTAGTATCTGTCTGGCTTACAAGGAGCCAGAGGCAGAGAATCAGGAGCCATACTGGATTCTGAAAAAACATCAACAATGTCTAGAACAGGAGGTATAGTCAAAGGCCTATGCTGAGGAAGAAGAAGAAAATCCCCAAGTTTCTTTTTAGATTCAGAGAAATCCTGACTTTCCCAGTGAAAATGTTCCCTTAAGGTATGTAAAGTTTCCCCAAAAGAAAAATCCTCAGGGGGGAAACAGAAGGACTGGAATCTTCTGCATCAGAATCCTCATAAGAAGGTATAGAAAATTCCTGTTCATTAGAAGAGTCAGAAGAAAAAGAGTCCTGTTCAGAAGAATCATAATCAATGTCTTGCCTAGGCCTCTTGTGGGGGGGGGGGGTTAGCTACCCCTGATCAGAGTAATTAAATCTTCAGCCATTTTGATCATTTGTTTTTTAGGCATAGGGGCCTGCACATGTGGACAGGGCATCTTTTTTTAGGCATTGGACAAGATTTTGGCCTTAATTTTGAAGATGGCGTCAGTTTAATATACAAATCTGTAGGCCTGAAAACACCATCAGACGCTGGTGCCTGCACAGTGGCTCCGGACCCATCCAAGGTAGAGACATCCGGAGGTTACATAATTAAAGCATCTCGCGGCATACTGTACTCCGACTGGGTCTCAGTAGAGACCTGCGAATCAGAAGTAGCGGGTAACAGGGGCTGCGAAAGCACCTCACTGAGTACAAGCGAATTGGCGACTGGCTTAGGAGAAGCGTCACCGGCAGTTTTGGACCTCATTGGCCTGTCGCTGTCTCTTTCTTTGCTTTCTTTTAGGTATTTCAGTAGTCGAATTGTTAACTGACATTTCTGGATAATTAAAGCATGATCCAAAATATTTAGATGCAAAAATATACCGACGTTTGATAGTGCATTGATTAAATAAAAGCACAAAACCGACAGCAAGGTACGTTATGGTCAGGGCCTAGGCAAGGAATACAGTATAAATGAAAATCCTTATGAGGTATTTGCTTCCCACAAGTAATGCAATTATTAACTTTTACTGACATTGTTAAGGAGCAAGAAAAAGTTTCCCTAACAGGGTACTTAGCTTTTAAGTTGAAGACTTCGGATCTGAAACTCGAAAACGAAAATTTCAGGAGTCGACCAACCGGCACTTGCGAACTGCTTCTGCTTCTGCTTCAGGCATCGCGCAGCAAGAAAGACTGATGCAATGGCATCGGCTGCATGTTTTATATCACCGACGACCTGTCGTCATGGAAGAAGGGACAGCAACGACGCAGGACCCAAGACTTTGTTAATCAGGCCGACTGAGGGCAACCTGCCAGCAGATTACCCAAATGTAATGACTGCAACAGTGAAACACGAAGAACATCCAGAGAGATATTCCCTCCCTTTTGAAGTCAGAGAGACTAGAAAAGAAGAAGAGGAACTACTCTGTGTAGAGATGTACTTTGTCATAAGGAAGAAAAGCTCTTTCAAGGGATGTTATATATCTATAAGGCATCCCCGAAAATTACTTCCCTGAGAGAAGTTTTCTGGATGTTCGCCAAGAATCCTAAACTGTGGAGGAAATATTTTATCAAGATCACATATTCCTGACATCTTGAGAAAGAGACTGCAAATATAAGATATTTCCACATTTTTACAAATGAATACCTTGCAACTTACAGTCGGCTACTACAGATGCCAGACACTTTGCAAATACCCTTGATGCTGTAGGTAATCCAAAGTGTAATACAGAGAACTGAAAATGTACACCAGGCACAGAAATTTTTTAAAATAAAGCCTGAAAAATGTATAAAAAAACAAAAATATATACGGACAGGTTATGCCGCAGGTAAACTAAGCAGAAAATAAATACACAAAAACCCACGGAACCTGCGACTTGCACAGCAAAAATAAAACCAGTTTTTCCACAAAAAGAAATTCTCTTGATTTACTGACAACGGTAAGCGCTTTCACATCAAGTAAAACGATGCTTGTTCCTGTTTCTTGGTCTGATGAAGCATCTCTTAAAAAGGCAACCACTCCCAATCAGACATTTTAAACAGCAAATAAAGCTTGAAGTGATAATGCAACTAAAGTACCTTTCTTCCATCATTCATACCGAGACTCGGAAGCACCTTGTCTCTCATGTATGACATCACAGCCATACAAAAATAGCTCTACTCGATACTAAAGTGACAATAAATAAAAAGTAGGTAAAAACACTTAACACATTTAATGCTCTAAAATTAATGCAATAGAGGTCGCAGTTTAAGTACAGGTTTCAGAGAAACAGCATAATTCAAACCTGGCAATTTATATGATGCTAACTCATCTATCCAATTCTGCTCTCGGACTTCAGTAACATTTTTCATGTTACCACCTCTAGCACCCAACCAGACTATTGCTAAAACAAAAAATTTAAGTGTGTGTTGTTGCCCTAGTTTCTGGATATGCAAAGAAGGCACACTGTTGACATTACCATGTCTAATTTCCACTAAATGTTCCAGGGTCTTATCTTTTACATACAGATTAGTTTATCCAATATAAAAGGCATAGCAGTGTTGGCAGAATGCATAATAAATAAAGTTCGCTGTCTTGCTATCAGCCTAAAAACAGCAATCTATGCTATGGTGCTTAAATTTGTGTCGAATGCATAAATTGACAAGCCTTGCAACCCCTACAAGGGAAGGTACCAAGGCGAGAAGAAAAAACTAAATTGTCACAGGACAACAGAGTTGTCTCTTCAGAGAGAGACAACTGTGAAAACTAAACTTGGGTGCTCTATCTATTGTACTTTCAAGGTCTGGGCAACTCTGTAGAATATCCCAGTTTTTTTTCAAAATATCCGTAACCACATTAATATCACTGGAGTATGCAACAACACATCTAACAGTCCTTTTATCAATGAATTCAGTTACAGATGTCATTTCTGACATTGTTGTGCTCGAAAAATAGAGTCTAGCTGTGTTCTCTCTTTCTGACCTAACTCTAGAAATACAAGATTCCGTTTCTTCATTCGTGTAGTCTCATTGTAAGAATCCTCTTTTCAATTCAAATAGTGCCTGAATGGTGTCATCTAACATTGTCCCCTAAGGACACTCCTGGGGATATGTCTAGGGTGCATGATACCTTTATGTAATACTGAATTCTTTTTACAAGGCTTCTTGGACACCTTTGTCTCAAAACAACCTAAATTATCTCTGTAGATGGTAATAACTTAAAAAAAAAAAAAGAAAGAAAAGATAGATTCTTGAGAAATCTTACTGCTGAATCTCAAAAAGTTTGTAGATCCCTTCATATAAATACTCTTCTGATAAATCAACACTGCCTTGCCATAAAAAAAAAAAAAAAAAAAAAAAAAAAAAAACAACAGAATGCCTAACATGAATTAAAGTTGAATAAACCCATTTTCCCCCAAGACTCTATTTGTTCCCAATATGCCAGCACTAGGTTGGCGTAGCTATTGGCCATCCTTCTGCAAACAATAATCCTTTCCAAAGACAAACACATTATTCTCCAGGACCAACTCCAGAAGTGAACATATCAATTAAATTTTACTAGTAGACATAGTTGCATGTTCTAAAAAAAAAAAAAAAAGAACCAACAAATTCTATACCCACTGTGTTGGGGATTACAGTGAACTGCTAAGTAACGTCCCTGGTAACCAAAACGATATCATCAGTGGTGATTAAACCACTCACTTTACAGTCTAGATCCATAAGAAAAAGTCTTTAGTGCCTTGTAATACAAAGCTAACATTCTCAAGTATAGGTCTCAACATTTTCTCCAAATATATAAACAGGGGCTCAGTGGCCCAACCTCTACTTGACAGTATGGGTGGTACAGGAGGATTATATAAGCAATTATGTATCTTTGCAAGTCCATACAATACAAGAACTATGGTATGGTCAATATAAAAGTATTTGAATAAATCTTCATTAATTAAACCTGTAATCAATAAATCAAACAGTAGAAACGAAATCATATCAATACCTGTTAACTCCAATTTAGATAAAGATTAGTATTACTATCAAGAAGATGGGTCATGGAATCCATATATTGATCAGACATCTATGACCACTATTCCCCCACCTTTCTCAGCTGGAGAAGGTTGACATGGCTATGGGTGCAGCTTGTGCCAAAAGCTATGCCAACCTAGTGCTGGCATATTGGGAACAAACTAAGACTCTCAGGGACAATGGGTTTATTCAACATATAATTCATTATAGATGTTTTGTTCATGATATTTTCTTGTTATGGCAAGGCAGTGTTGACTGATTATAAGTTTATTATTTACATGCAGGGATCTACAGATTTTGAGATTCAACAGTAATATTTCTCAAGAATCTAGCGATTTTTTAGATATTACCATCTACAGAGATAATTTAGAGTGTTTTGAGACAAAAGTGTACAAGAAACCTTGTAAAAATAATTCAGTATTACATAAAAAGGTAGCAGGTACCCTAGACATATCCCCAGGAATGTCCTTAGGGGACAATGTCTTAGGGTCATGCGGTTACATACAGATGACAAAGCACTATTTTAACTGAAATGAGGTTTCTTACAACGAGGCTACACGAATGAAGAAACAGATTACTGTATTTCTAGAGTTAAGTCAGAAAAAGAGAACACAGCTAGACCCTATTTTTCAAGCACAGTGTCAGAAGTGACACCACTAACTGAATTAATTGATGAAAGTACTGTTAGATGTGTTCTTACATACTCCAGCGATATTAATGTGGTTACAGATGTTTTGAAAAAGAACTGGGACATTCTACGGAGTTGCCCAAACCTTGAAAGTACAATAGATACAGCACCTAAATTTAGTTTTCGCAATGGTATCTCTCTGAAGAGACAACTCTGTTATAATAATGCTATGTCCTGTGACAATTTAGTTTTTTCTTCTCGCCTTGGTACCTTCCCTTGTAAGGAATGCAAGGGTTGTCAGTTATACATTCGACACATAAATTTAAGCACCCCACTAAGCACCACAGCATAGATTGCTCTTCTTATGATGATTGCAGGACAGCGAATGTCATTTGTTACGTGTTCTGACTACACTGCTATGCCTTTTAAATTGGAAACACTATTTGGTATCGAAAAGATAGGATCCTGGAACATTTGAGGGAAATTAGACATGCTAATGTCAAAAATACACTTGCTTTGCATATACAAAAACTAGGACAACAACACACATTTACATTTTTAGTTTTAGAAATAGTCAGGTTGGGTGCTAGAGGTGGTAACATTTAAAAAGTTACTGAAGTCAGAGAGCAGAACTGGATACTTTAGTTACAATCATATAAAATCGCCAGGTTTGAATGATGCCGTTTCTCTGAAACCTGTACTTAAATAGCGACCTCTATTGCATTAATTTTAGAGCATTAAATGTGTCATTGTCACTATAAAGCATTGAGAAGAGCTATCTTTGTATGGCTGTGTGTGATGTCATACATGAGAGGCGAAGTGCTTCCAAGTTTCTGTATGCTGTGAAAGATGGAAGAAAGGTACTTAAGTTGCATTCTCACTTGCAGCTTTTTTATTTGCTGTTTGATTGGGAGTGGTTGACTTTTTATATTGAAGAGAGGTTTGTTCTTGTTTCTTGGTTTGATGAAGCATTGTTTTACTTTATGTGAAAGCGCTTATCGTAGCGTCAATAAATTCAGAGAATTTATTTGTTTTTGTGGTAAAACCTGGTTTTATTTTATTTTTGCCATGCAAGTCACAGGTTCTGCGTGTTTTGATTAAGTCTGACAAAGGCTGAGAAAAGAAAGGTCTAGGTCTGGTTTCCAAGTTCTTCTTTCCCTTGGCAAAAGAAAAATTGTGGAATAAAATATTCTCTCCTTAACAGCACTGGTTCTATGATCCCCAGGAACAACATTTGTTGGATAACTGAAGGAAACAAGAGAAGTCTGTTTTGGCAATATGGAGGAATTTCCTGAAATGGAAGGAGGACTTACATTCCTATCTGCATACGTACTGAGTAATCTCAGATCCTGCATGTCTGAAAATATCTAATGTCATTGAAGAAAATGCAGATCTAAAGTTAGAGAAAGCTTTTATGATACTGCCAGGGTGTGAGGGAGGATTCTAAAATGGGCAAACTGTCATTCTGACTTTTTAGACTATCCTTGTTTCTGGGAGCACCCCACTCCTCCTCTGTTTTTTGCAAGTCTGTTTGCATGTAACTTGCTGAGATAGTTTTGTTTCCCGAAAAGAGGTCATGAACTGGAAGGAAAATTCACACAGAGGAGGATGGCTGGAAAATCTGGGCAATCCCCTGAATTAACTTCTCATTTTTATTAAATCCTTTCAGTACCTTAGCAGCAGAAGGACCAAATAATACCAGTTTGTCAACTGGAGAGTTTACAATCTCAGCTTTTGACATCTTAAGGCAAATTTTGTGAATGTAACCAACCAAATCTTCTCATAACTGAGCCAGTAGTAACTGATCTTAATAAACCATAAGATGAATCACAAGAACACTTTAAATCATGTTCAGTTACCTGAGAAACAGAAGTAACTAAACTATTAAGAAGAAGATTAGCATTCAACTTCCACATTCCCAAAGAATAAGAAGTTAAATCAGTAGTTTCAGAATCAACCCCCCCCCCCCCCGAGGAGAATTAACACATGAATCTCCCTTCTCAATAACTATTCTTTTTACTTACTATCAGAGTGAAATTTTTCTTTATTTTACTAGTCAGTGAGAAATCAGAGCTTAAAAAGACTTGAAATAAAAGTTTAGCAAAGCCTAATAAAATATTCCTTGTTCAAAGTCAGAGAGTGGGGAAGCAACATGTTTAACTTTTCCCTTTTTCATAGGTGCCCCTTAGCAGACAGACTCACTCAAAAGCAGGGACACTAGCTCATGAATCAGATATCTTAGCCCAGCTATGTGGAAAACAAATCAACCATTCCCTCGACTGTGACCAACAAAAGTGGTTCTCACATGCCTGCAAAGGACACCTCTATAGCCACAGAAGATGTTCCTAAACCCCAGTCCTTAGTGGCTTCTCATGGAGCTACACCATACGGAACAAAGGAAAAAGATATGTGGAATGAAGAACCAGCTATGGCCACAGCAGAGTCACCCATCAGCAGCAGAAGAAGCCTACTTAATAGACAAAGGCTCCAGAGAATATTTCTTTTTCTTGTGGATGGTGGAGAGAAGAACTTCAGTGCCTGTATCCTGCTCCATTGTTCAGCCGAAGAACAAACCTGAATACAGTTAGAGGGGCCTTCCAGAGTTGGTGAACATCCAGACAGAAATTTCATTAACTGAAAAAATAATTCAGTGACATTTCAAAAACACTTCTCAAAACCCTAACTACAGTAATGTGCACAACTATTTAATTTATTTGCCATTTGTTAAATGGGTTGGTCTGGCTGGGCAGGTGCCCTTTTTCAGCAAAGACCAGAGGAGAAAAAGTTCCAATTACAGTAAAGCATTTTTACAATCAAAAGGGTATTTACATATACAATCAAATACAGAATTTGAAATATACAACCAAGAGAGGTAGCATACTGCATAGATAGATAACTGCCGAGATATGGGGAGAAAAGCTCCCATTATAGTAAAGCATTTTTACAAATCAATAATGTATTTACACATACAATCAAATACAGCATTTAAAATACACAAGCAAGAGGAGGTAGCTTAACCTTATTTTTTTTTTCTTACAATGTAGGCAAGGAAAAAACAAACAAAAGTTAAACATAGAAATAAACAATCATGTTTCTTACAAACACAGGAAGCTCACAGAAAAATCAGTAGTTTGGAATGGGAAAATGTTGACTTATTCCCTACTATAGGGGGGCATGCAAGTGTCAGAGAGAGTGATCCGTGCACGGAGTGGAGTGAAGAGGAGGGGTACAGAATGAAAGAGGAGGAAGAGACTAGAGGTAGAAATATAGAGTGAAGATTAGGGTAACAGAGGGAGTGCAGGAAATAAAAATTGCTTCATAAACTTGATTTCAATAAGTTTTCCTAACAAAATTGAAGTACAAGTTAAACTAATTTGTGACAACCCATAAACGTACAAGTCTTCACTAAAATACACAACCACCTTCTGAACTTCAGACCACATATCTCGTATTCTTCAAAAGGTTTTGAGGAGGGTTTTCTCCAGAAGGGTTCTTACTGCTACTTGCTTTCTCCATTGCTTTTGCCCACAGCTCTGCAGCGCTGATGTACTGCGTAGGCGCGCAATACATCATAACTGCCGCGGATGCCAGACATCTGCGGAAGGGCAGTAAACAGGCATTATACTATGCCATTATTTAAGAAAAGTAATAGTTTCTTTTCTTAAATAATGTCATGGTATAATAGCAATAACCCACTTATGGGTGTGGGTAATGCTGTATTTACCCACGGTTGGCTTTGTTTAGTCCCTCGGGCTTCGCCCTTGGGACCAAACCACGCCAACCATGGGTAAATCCAGCATTACCCACACCCAGGCGTGGGTTATTGCTATAGTGCGATACCACACAACATGCAGTAAGCTACAGCAGAAAACTGCAGGGAACTGTTAACTCAGCAATGCATTTTGGGTAAACTGAACATGGTTCATCACAGATTGCTACCATATGTTGTGTTTTGAAGGTTTAGAGACGTGTGACATGAGCACACGGACAAAAAAATAATTATTTTTACAGCACCACAGAAATTATGACAATATGATGCAAAGTTTGTGAAACAGCACAACAGAGCAAAGTAAATTTCTCAGAAACCTGTCTGAAACCAACCACTGGCCAACGCATTTTTTCAGAGCGGATTTAAAAGCATAAGCACCCAAGTTTGAAAACAAGGCAAAAACATTCATCCTGTAAAAAGTACAAAAATGGAAGGAATAAAAAGTGATGCACCATAATTAAATGCAGCAAGTTTATCACTGAAGATTTTATGGCAAAGAGTGGTAGTTCTTCTAGTATATTGAACAAGTCAATGTGAAATTCTGAATGCATGTCAAAACAGAACAGGGCAATACCACAGCTAAACTAAACTATTCTGCTTATCTAAGCGACACACAACTTATTCACGAAATTTCAAGTGAATGCAAGTAACACTGTACAAAGACACTCATATATACACTCATGCTTGAAGCTGCAGTACCATAACAGAGCTATATTTAAAAATGCATTTTTAAACTTCAACACAAAGGTGATAAGCTTCAGATCAACAATTTAGCTATTAAAATGAGCTACAAACCATGGTTACACATTACAAAAGAAAATATTTCAAAAGGACATGCATTACTTGTCCTATCTGCCAAAGGTATATGTGAAACTGTAGCCTTGCTGACATTTAAGTGAGGCCCAAATGGTGAAGCTGTCTATTGCATCTTACTTTAATATGTCAAGATAAGTTTCTTAAATATAAGAAAGGTTTTCTTTTTGCAAACCTACAACAAAATAAAAAAAATTAATACTTTTCATAGATCAACTCCATAATTTAACAAAAAATAATGGGTCACACCTGACTGAATAGTAATGAAACGTCCACTCTCCCATGCTCATCATCACAGTAGCCTAGACAAATCAGGTATCCATACAAGTCGGTAAACATTTTTTAGCGCAGTGTTTTAATGTTGTGTATGGCAATTTCTTAACAATACAGCATAGTTCCTGTCCTATCCACCAATTTGCAATATAAAGCTAACATGAAAACTTCACAAATGTTACTAAACTATTTCTAGTGCATGACCTTTGTTTTAAGCAAAGTGCTGCCAGTGTGTCCAAAGCTGAACTTACAAAAGAATCTGTATTTGTCCTATGTGGCACTGCACTGATCAGTAGTCACCATATGCAGGCACAACCCAAGAAAATAATCTTGGGAACAAAGTAATCAAGCTACAACAGATTAAAACAATACCCAGACGTACATATATTATTTACAGTATAAACAGAGATGAAAATTAAAAAGTGTGATGCCAAGGAAGTGAAAGCAAAATTAAACAGGTTAGTGTGATGCCAAGGAGTGAAAGCAAAAGAAAACAGGTTAATACAAGAGGGATTTGCATACTAAGAAATAAACATGCAATTAAATTTTACTGTACATATATATATATATATATATATATATATATATATGTGTATATATATATATATATATATATCAATGGCAAGTTAGCAGGTAAAATGATGGGGGGGGGGTGCATTTGATTATGTGACCTTTACTCATGTGGATTGATGCCAATTGGCTTGCAGTTGAAGATGGGACTAAGTTCCTTCCTGAAGTTAGGTTATTTGGACATTTTGTGCCTGGTACACTGGAGAGAGGATCTTGAAGTGGAATGAATGCCATTCAAGACAAGTTGCATGGGCTGTGGGAAGCTGATTATCACGAAGTCAGAGGTGTACTGGTGGTGGAGGAATTGGTGATGAAGTGAGAAATGAAATCAGAGAGATGGTTGGTAGCACACTGTCGTTATGAATGGAGACAGCAACAAAAATAGGAAGGCTGTACTCAAGCTGGAGAGTACAATGTCTTTACCAATGGCAGACCTAGTGGCAGAAGGGAGGAGAGATTTGTTTTACTCAGAAAAAGCAAGGTGTGTACCTTTGACAGTTTTTTTTCCTAACTGATAGTGGAAGCACTTGAAGAAATACGATTTCTATGACAGAGTTGGTTATATGCAAAATTAGGTGCATTAAAACACACACCCACACCTGGCTATTCTAACCCTTCTTCTCACAATGCTCTTATAACCAGGGCAGAGCTTTCTGTAAAACCATTATTATTATTATTTTATTTTACATTTGTTAACTGGAAAAGTCTACCGGAAACACGTCCACTTTCAGTGGAGGCCCAAGGAAAAAAGCTCCACACAAGATGAATTAAGTAAAAAGATGACGTAGTTATACAAAATAAAAGTGTTAACAAAACAATAAAGTGAGAAATACAAAAGTTATGAACATTTTGGAAGAATCCATCATTTGTAAGTAGTAACAAGTATGCAATAATGGTACAATTAAAATTTAATTCCAAGAATGCTCATCCATCGGAACACAAAAAAATATATTTTTTTCCTAAAAATTGCATCAGTTGCCTTATTCCTCTGGAGAGGACGGGTGGATAATTACAGTTGGCTCTGGGTCATATCCGAGTTTTCTAGTGTTGAAAGTGGCGAGATGGGGAGGAAGTGGGAGTAGTGGATATTGTTTGTTTGGGGAAGGATTTAATAAGTTTTCCAGACTGTATGCACGATGGTTGGTGAGACAATGGTTAAAGACATGCATAACAGTAGGATAGGTCTTCTCTGAAGTGGTACTAAACAGGGGAGAAAAAAAGTCAGAGAAAGGAGAGAAATCTGTATTATACAGTTACGTAAATTTTCAATGTCACTGTTTTAAAATACATAACCAAGATAAAGCAAGGGAAAACTGGCAGTTAGTAAAAACAAACAAACACTCTGCAGCAATATTGGCATTTATGAAACCCAACTAATAATACCATTCTGAAAGATAAGTAAAACATCTGTACCAGTCCACAGTAAAACCACTATAAAACCGAATCAGTGTTGAACACAGTCACAGTTGTACAACCGGATCAAGAATCACATCCCTGCACTTTCACAGATAAAACAACTAACATGTAGATTTAACTCTTATTACATAAATGTTACCAACTAATTTAACAAATCTAATGCACTCAACACATCAGTAAGTGATGCGGACACCAACACTGCTACCTTTTCAGTTATCACCATGATATATAAAAACCTTACTTATGGCTTTACAAGATGTCTAGAGGAAATAAACCAGAAACTGACAATAAAAGCTCTGCCTTGGGAAGAATCTAGCAGCTGTTCAGCAAAAAGAAATTACACTTTCATTTCTGGAAATGGAGATGGCTTCCAGTAATTTAGATTGAAAAATAAATCAAATGCATTCAGAGATGTTTGGAATAAGTAAAACACTGGATGAATATATAAAAATCAAATTAACAACTGGAAAAATACAAGAAGCAACTTATTATTCGGATAAACAGCTAAACTTCAAAAATCAAAAGGATGAAATGAAGAAAAGGCTGGCTTAGTAAAAGGCTTGTCAAGAAGTATTTCAAAAACAGTAACGTTACACAACAGAACATGGAGAAAACCTGGGATTTTCTGCTGTAGCAGAGAAATTTGAGGAAAACGACTGCATTAATTTTATGAAAGTACAAATAACCAACTAGACTAGAGTTCTATAGCAGGATTTACACCTGCCAAGTAGCTAAACTCTGGGAACTCCCAGCCATTGTCTCTATAGGCAACTACAAACCCTCATCAACTCAAATCACAACTAAAACATTACCTTCTTGCCAAACCAGGATTTGTCACTGTGCACCTTCACCTGGGTGATTTCTCAATCTCTTAACTACTCATCTCATCCTCTATTTCACCTTAAGTCATGCACAAAATGCCACAATTTCCATAAATATTAATTTACAAACATCCTCACACCTGTTAAGTTCTCCATTTAATACCTTGTCTCTACCTCAACTCTTTATCCTTTTCACCCAAATCCTTCTAAACCCAAACTACTTCCTCCTTTACATTTTTATTCAGATCCATGACCTTTCAATCTTACTAAATCTATCCACCAAAAATACCAATTAAATTTATTTTAACTCAGTTGTAACACATCAGGTGGGGTAATGATCCTATGCATGCATCTCTCATTTAATTTTATCATGTTTTCTCTTTTTAAATCCACTCATGCAATACTTTAAAGTAAACCTGTGACTTTTCTTTTATGCACAATTACAATCCATCTCTGCTGAAGCTTTTCTCTCCCAGACCTCCACTGATAAGGGACTTTTCCCAGCAAACAAATAATAATAAATATGTTTAATAATTGAGAAGGCACACTGCGTGTAATTTACAAATCTGGCCAGTAGAAAGCAGCTGAGACCAATATTAGTAAATATGCAATCATGCTAGCAGGAAAGAATTGTTCCGGACAAACCTGTGGCAGAAAGGCAAAGTATGAAAACATTTGGAACAGCAGTGTGCTTGTGGAAAACTTAAAGCTATGTACTTGTCGGTTTTCGTTCTTCCTCAAATGATGGGTCTCAGATTCAACCTCAGAGCCATCCTATGCCTCTGTGAAGGTCTATAGCTCAAGTTCCTCCCCTTACCAAATCAGCCCCTTCTCCACAGCTACCTCAGATTGAGTTTGCCCTCTATTCAGCTAACTAATGTATGTCAAAGTATTACCAACCATTACCATCCCCTGAAAGAGAGGTAAAACAGCTATAATCCAAAGACAGAGCAAGAGGACGACAACATCGGAGATCACATGGAAAGACAGACACCAAAAAAAAAATATCATGACATACAAGGAGACTATAAAATGGGGAGGGGGTTGGAGGGTAAGAAGCTGAGGAAGGATGAAAACAGACAACACAGATGCAGCATTATGGTGAGTGCATAACCAGTACTGGAGGTTGCCTTTTTCATCTTCAACTGATGGCAGAGAATCCCCAGCTACAGTAACCTTGGGTAGTCAACCAGGAAGTATATTCCGGAGTACAGTGGAGCCAAATGATGCTTTTCTCCTAGATAAAACTTCCAATTTGTAATGAGTTACAAAGGTGCAAAGACTTGACCATGTAGCAGCTGCACAAATCAGCTATGAAAGCTTTTCACCAAAAAGCGGATGATGTGGCCTTAGATCTGCTGGTATGAGCCTTAGCCGATTTGGGCAATGATGAATCTAACTCCGGTAGACAAAAAGAATGCAAAATCATTGATCCACCTAGCCAAGGTTACTTTAGCTACTGCTTTGCCCAACTTCGCAATGGAAAAGGAAACAAAACAGTTATGATTTTCTTAAATCTTTAGTTATGTGAATTATTCATCCGAGTTGTCTAGGAACATCCAATAAGTTAAGTATGTATTCTCTCTTATTTGAAAATTTTGTAAAGACAACTGTAGACTGACTGACTGGTAAGGGCAGTCTAACACTACCTTAGGCAGAAAGGAAGAATTAGTCCGAACAGATACTCTGTCCTTATAAAAAACAGATAAGGTGGCAGAGAAGAAAGCACCTGGAGTTCCAATACCAGTCTAGTTGATGTAATGGAGAACAGGAAAAGTGTTTTCCATGACAAAAAACCGTGAAGCCTTCAGCCTAGGAAGAATTAAAGGGAAGTCAATTCAAAGCTTAAAGAATAACCTTAACAGGGTCCAGAGTAAAAAGGTACCCTTAAGAAAGCCTTACACAATTTCAAACAGACTAGACAAGAATTTCTTTCCCTTAGGTAAAAATTTGAAATCGGAGCAAATTGCACTTCAGCTGTCGAATAACTAGTGCCTTTACTGAAAATGGAAGCGAGGCAGGCAAGAACAGCTGGAACAGGTGCCGAAAAAGGATCGAATAGACTCCGACGTGCCCAAAAATAAACTATTTTCAACTTGTTCTTATAAATCTTCCTGACAGAAACATTTTGAGAGGATGCGAGGATGTGATGAACTATGGAACAAAGCCTGGAGTTCCTATCCATCATTGGAAGTGGAGAAGCCATGCAGTTAACTTGAGGGATTGATTGCCCAGGTGAGGAAACACAGGTGAGCCAGAAGGTCCCGAGAAGAATCCAGCACTCTGGGATCTTACTCTTCCAATGCAATGGGGAGAAAGACGTATACAAGACTGGGTAACCAATTGTGAATCAGTGTCTCTTGGTGACCCCCCCAATGGAGGGATCAGGGCAAAGTACCTGCTACATTTGGAATTGGGAGAAGCAAAGAGGTCACAGCATGGTTTGCCCCCAACTGGCAAAATATCATTTGCACCACTGACAGAGACCACTCATGAGGAAGTAAACTGAACTTGCTCAGTTTTGTCTGCTAGCATGCTGGTTTTCGACAGAATATGCACTGCCAAAAATAAGTGGCCAGAAGACCTCACCCACTGCCATACTCTAATTGCCTCTGAAAATAGGGGGTAGGATCAGGTTCCCCGTTTGTTGAAGTACCAGACTATCAACATGTTGTCCATCTGAATAGCAATCATCATTAGGAGTAGGACATCTTGAAACTCCTGCAATACCAATAGGACTGCTCTCATTTCTAGGATATTAAATTGGAAGATTTGCCTCTGAGACCATGTACTTCGGACTGTCCTTCCAAAGAAATACACCCCCCCCCCCCAAGTCGGAAGGCATCCACTGTCACTGTGGCCTTCGGCAAAGGAATTAAAAAAGGTGTGCCAGAGAAACTTCTCTGTGAATTCACCAAGCTATGTGTTGTTTGCAACTATCTGTAATATGAATGGGTGTGGTCAGAGGACAGCACCCTACACTACTGAAGTTGCCATTGATCCAAGGAGCTTTAACATTAGCTTGGCTGCAGGAGAAGGAAGACAATGAATGCACAAGGCTTAGTTTCATAAGTTGTCTGCTCTTCTCTGTGGTAAACATGCAATCTGTATCACATCTAGATGGGCACCTATGAACTCCACAGATCAATTACAGGTGAGACGAAACTTTGTGTAGTTTACTGTAATGCCTAAGTCAAGGACATAGAAGGAATAAGTAATCCCTAGATAGGATTAGTAGAGAGAAACATGGTGGAAGCAGAAAGCAGCCAGTCTTCTAGATAAAGAAACACATGGAATCCATGCAGTCTCAGTTGAGCTGTGACCAGTGCCATGCACTTGAGGAACACCCTGGGGACTGTGGCGAGACCAATGAGTAGGGCACTGAACTGATGGTGACTGGTTCCTAGCTGGAAGTGTAGACATCTCCTGGGGCAACTGTGTAGCTTGATGTGGTGGCACGCATCCTGGAGATCTACACAGCACGTTCAATTGCCCTTCCGTAACAGCAGCAGAACTTTGAGTACTTTAAAAACTGATTGACAAGACAAAAAAATTGGTCTTAGGTCCCCTGTCTTTTTGGCACTAAAATTATATGGAGTAGGTTTCCGGATCCTTGTTGGTCTGAGGGGACCACTTGAATGACCCTTTCTCTCAGCAGCTTTTCTATTTCTATGGCTGCTGCTGTTTTCCTCTGACTGGATGGAACATCAGGAAGCCTTCTGCTGAGTTTTGGGTGTAGAAGGGTAAATGGTAAGGAATAATCTCTGGATATTATACTCTTCACCCAGGTATCTTTTGTGATGGCTACTCAGGTTTATGGGTATAGAGCTAAGTACACTTGAGTGCCTCCAGAGTGCAACACTCGGGGAAACTCGTTTGGGACACTGAAAGGGCTTCTCCGAAATAGCACCTCTGAAGTCCTGATGTTGCAGGCAACCTCTGCCATAGGGGTGGCACATTCCATTAGAGTTCTCCCCTCTGTGGCAAGTGGATCTCTCTCTGTTGGAGTCCTGGGCAGAACCTTGGTTCTTGCTGAACTACATCTTTCTGTCACATCTCTGTTTCTGGGAAAAGGTCCTTTGAGGACTAGAAAAATGGACTCCTGTGGAAGATAATGTCTTCCAATCTTGTTTGCTCCTAGACAGTCTCCTTCACCTTAAGGACAAACAATGTGGATCCATCAAAGCAGACACTGATGAATGAAGACTTGAAGGGCCCCACAAAATCAAAAAGGTATATTCAATCACGTCTAACAGCTACTCCTGAACTTGCAACTCTCAAAGCTCCCTCTGAAATATTAGAGATCAGTCTCAAGGAAGCATTCTATAAGGACTGCAGGGTGACCAGTTGTGAATATACAATCTTCTTGTCATCAGCACACATGGACCTCGACAGAGTAACTGTCTGATCAATTCCTTCTGAAATCTTATAACATGTGCTAAATAATTTGGTGACCTGAAAGCAGAGGTCACTGAAGTGTACACATGCTTTCCTCATCTGCCAATGCCCTGGACTCTGTTAGGGGGATGTACAAATGAACCCTCTTCAACAAGTTATTTTTTAGTGGCTACTGCAACCACTGCATGCAACGGGGGAATCCTTGATCCAATTTGCTCTACCCTTGGGTGCAACAAGATACTTGCCCGGTCAATTGGGAATAGGTTTCATGACATCGGGAACCTTCCAAGCCCGGTTGGATACAAGGTCTACCACCTTGTCTGCTGAAGGGACTACCAAAGTCATAGGTTAGCCTGTCCGCCTGCTCCAACAGCTTTGAGAAATACTGACTTTGTTTGGTGGTGGGGGGGGGGGGGTTGGAAGACCAACCACCTTTCTGTGTCAAAGGTTCAAGTACTTCACAGAAAGACATGTCCTCAATAGGTGACCTGGGAGACCCTTCCCGTTCAGAGTCAGTGTCTTCGATTAACGACTCTAAGTGTCTCCTCTTACATGTACACTTCCAAGTGGACTCTAAGGTGGAAGATTAGTGAGAGGACTCAAGTATCAGCAGAGTTCTGAAAGAGGATAGGCCTGACCAGAGAGGCTGTCCTGATGGATAGACCCAGCAGCCACAGCATACAGTTGAAGATGGGGTGGACCTGAGAAAGGGCAAGGATGTCTTGTCTACTGAGGTGGAAAAAAAAAGCCCTTCACTACGTTAAAAGCTGAAGCCATAGGAGAACCAGTCAGTTGAATGGACAGAACCTGCAGATGCCTGTGCAGGATGGAACCCAATCACCCAAGCTCCAGCCTCAACGCAGGGTTCAGTGCAGTGGTGTCTGGTGCCAAGACTCAGATGAAGGGACAGCACCAAAAACATTGGACATGTACCCAACCCCTGGATCCATCTCGGAGCCTTCAGAATCTGACAGAGTCTGAGCAATCTGGGTCAAAGAACGTGTCAGAGTCAAGAGCACCAACCCTTTGGATCTGACAAAACTCAAGCTTGGACGTCTTGGGTTCAAAAATCAGCAAAACCACAAGATGGAATGGAGAAGGAGTCAAAGGCACGGGATGCACAGGATGGAGGGTCACTGATTCAGTGGGAGACGGTGATCGAATAACACCCAACTGAATCGGGGTTCTGAAAAGCTTTCTCATTGTCCTGCACACATCTGCTTCTATTAGGCTTCCTAGATAACCTAAGGGAGGAGAAGGCTGAAAGTGTACAGAATACCCTTCATGGACTGTCCTTCAGGAAAATTAAGTGCATCCTCAAAGTCACTGGATATGAAGAGAACTCGGGGTACAGAGACAAAATGTCCACTGTTTGCCTCAAGAGGGGAACAGCTGTGCCTCTTTTCAGAAGTGCAGCTAGGACTTATCCGAGAAGGAATCCCTGAAGTCCTGGTTCTGCAGACCACTGCTGCTGTGAGGACAACATCTTCCATTCGAGTTCTCCCTTCTGCCTCTGGAGGGTGTCTCCTCGTGAATCTTAAAAAGGACACTGGGATTTCCTAAACCACATTTTCTACCTCCTTGCCATTTCCCTGAGAAAGGTCTTTGAGAAGCTAAAAAAAAAAATGCACACCCACGTTAGGCAGGGTTTTCCCCTCTTGTTCACATCTGGAAGGCGTCCTTTACCTTGGGACTGAACAGAGAAGATTCATCAAAAGGTGCATTGAAGAATGAACAACTGAAGGGCTCAGCAAAATCACAAAGATGCATCCAGGCACGTCTCCAGATGGCTATACCTGGACCCGCAGCCTGTGAGGTACCTTCTACTGCAAGGGAGATCAACCTCATAAATGCATTGGCAATAGACTGGAGGGTGGCACACCTGGACCCGCAGCCTGTGAGGTACCTTCTACTGCAAGGGAGATCAACCTCATAAATGCATTGGCAATAGACTGGAGGGTGGCACACATGGAACCGGAAAGAGATTTGGCAAGCTCCTTGGTCAGCTCTCTTTGTAACCTCAAAAATATGCCAACTAATTTAGCAACTCAAGAGCAAAGGTCACTGAAGAGTACATGATCTTTCCAAATCTGTCCAAGACCCTGGACCTCCTGTTACAGGGATGGACAGGAAAACTTTATTCTACCAGTTCTTTTCTAGTGGCTGCAGCCACAACCATAGCACTGACTGGGACTCCCTTGCTCTACAGTGCCCAGTCCTGGGGGAAGCAAACTTTTGTCTGGTCTTTTGGGAATTGGCTCTACAATATTCAGCTCCTTTCATGCCCAGTGAGAAACAATATCTATGAGGTTGCCGGTCGGGGGGGGGGTCACCCAAGAAACAACTGTGCCGGACCCTAAAACCTTCAGGAACACAGACTCCTCCTGAAAGGGAGTGTCAGAGGTCCAACCACCTTTTTGTTTTAGGACCTCCAGAGGCCTCCAAAGAAGATATCTTTAGGTGGTGATCTGGGAGACCCTTCCCCTCATCAAAATCTGTGTCCTCCATGAAAAATTTCTGGGGGAGAATCTAAAGTGCCTCCTCTTACGCGTTCTCTTTCAAGGGACTTCTCAGTGTGACACTCTGGGGAAATGTCGGAACAGATGACGTCTGATGGACTGGCTAAAAACTAGTTTGTGTTGGCTGTCCCTGTGAAAACGATGGACAAAACCCAGAGCAAAGAACTGGATAAGGCAGGAATGCCTGATCCTAAGGTGGCAAGGATGTCCCTTCCTTAGTCAAGGAGAAGGCCCTCTCCACAACCTCAAAGGCAGAATGCCTAGGGAACACACAAGTCAATGGCTCAGGAGCTGTGATTTCTTGAACCACTGGCTCCTACAATTCCACCAGCACTCCACCCAAGGAGGGAGTCAGACCCAATCTATTCAGAGTTGAAGTCCCAAGGTGAAGAGAGAGCACTGAAAGCTTCAGAGTCAACTCCACCCCCCAGCTCAAAATTCAGAGCCTGTCAGCTCAGGGGAAGCCATCAGAGTCAAGGAAGAGATAGATGGTCTTCAGATCCAATAAAGACACCTCCAGAGATCTCAGATCCAAGGTTTCAAAACAGTGCGTCGGAATGGAAAAGGAAAGACCAAGGGGGAAAAAGACATAGGACAGTTCATAGATCTGATGGGAGTCACAACCAGGAGACTCCCCATCCGACTCTGCACTCTGAGAAACTTCTTTGTGATCCTATCCACATTGGCTTCTGACAGACCTAAGAGATGGATGTGCTTGACGGAGGACTGGAGTGTCTTCAAAGAGATCTCTACAGGAAAGGATAAGGGAACTGTGACAAAACTGGATCTGCCAGGAGCAGAAGTGTACAGATCTGAAGAGATATACGTTTCAAAGTGGTCATATCCAAAACAGATGGATCTGACTTCTTATTCAGTTTTGAAAGGGGCTCCAGTAAAGGAGCAGATGTGGAAGAATGGTCAGGACACCTCTTACAAGACTCCTTTTCCTTGGAAGCAGACTTTGACTTACCCATATCAGACCTTTTGGTAGGAGGCTAAGCCACAGCAACTGAAAAAGTAGAGAAAGAAGGAAGAAGGCCTCTTAAAATGGACTTATTCTTCCTACTGTTTAAAGCCCTGGAATTAAAACCAGAACAGATTGAATAATCTGCTTCTAAATAATACACAACCAACAATGGCAATACAGTAGCTAGAAGAGAAAACACTAAGGCCAGAAAAGTTATTATTTTTTTTTTTTTGCAAAAGAAAGAAAAAGAGGAAAACTACCAGGAATGGTAGGACAGAAATACTCAAAGTAGCAAAAAAGGAAGTGTACCAACGATGGTACTTTAACAGGGTACAGAAAAACAGCAGCTACAAAGAGAGCAGACATAAGCTCAAAACAGGTAACTAAAAAGGAGCGGAAATTAGCTAAGACACTATGGGGAAACTAGGAGTACAAGAGAAAATAAAAGCAAAGAAGAAGAGAGTTAACTACACAAAAACAGGCTATAAAGACACACTCAAAAGCAGTGGGATCAGCGTCTGAAGCTGATGGCAGCAAACAAGAGCTGAGGTTATATTACGCTCGCAGGGCATTGTGGGTAAAGGGAGGAGCTTGAGAGTTCTAGGATCCGATGATCTGGTAGAAGAGGCAGAGTTGGATCAGAGTCTTGGATCAGAACCCATCAGTTGATGAATGAATGAAAAGGACATCATAGAGCTGTGTCCTATGGTCCAAGTGTGCAAAGTTCGATTCTCTCATCCCCCACTGCTTAACTGTGTGACTGAGGAACTCACTTAACCATACAACACTCCCGGGATGAGTCTAAAAAAGAAAAAGAGATCAGTGTTTTACCCCGAAAAACAAATATAAATTAAAAAGTATATGTTTTTGTTATAAAAAAGGATTGGGAACATCTAGGGATGGTGTGCAATGGTTTTAAAAAAAATTACCTAAAGCGGGTGACTGAAGATCCTGCACTAGCTGCTAATTATCAAGAAAACATTGGTTGGGAAAGACATTAAGTTAAATATCCACTGTAATGAGAGATTTTTAATGAAAATACATTGATGTTGAGTGAAGAGTAGGCCATTAGTGCAAAATGGTTAGCACCAATAAGGTGAATTAATTAAGCATAATAAGTATGACATGTCTTGTGAGTTTTTATGATTAAACAAACTGGATAAGAGAAGGAAAAGTAGTACTAAGTGAGAATCAAAGTGACAATACAGACTAAACACAGACACTGACATCATAAATAATACATTGGAAATGGGTGAAAAAAGTGAAATGATGTAAACACAAATGTCATATTAACAATATTGAAATTAGTTTGAATATACACTAGCCTTGCTATAAGGTTAATGTTAATCACTGTTCAATGTCCTTAAAAATAAAAATGGTGTGATTAATAAAACCACAAGTGGGTTTTTTTTCAGATGTGAGAATGGAGCCCAAAAACACCAATATCATAAAACACTTTATTAAGCACTTTCATCTCAATATCAGACTTCTTCATAGTAAATTAACACACATGTTGACCAGATTAAATACATACTCCTGCACTACTATTGGTGAACGATACCCTACCAAACCCCTCCTATTGTTATAACACAAATAATTATTTCTAACAACTGCCTAAATAAAACTCATCTATACATATAGAACATAAACATATAAATGCCATATCTTTTAATTACACACTTGTACAAATCTTCACACATATAAAAATACATATGAATAACCTAACATTTTATACACAGTGTGCAGATTTCAGCCTCAATAAGGGGCTTAAAGAAATTTTATCATTCAACCCAGGAAATTCACTGACATTACTTCCAAATTGAAATTTCATTTTCTTGAACTCAAAAAAAACATCAGAAGGGACTCCCCGGTGTCCCAGGTCAACATGATCAAGAACACAAAACTTAAATGAATGTGTGGGAAGACTACTGATATGTTTAAAAAGGGAATTTGTCATTTTTACTATTAATATCATAAACGTGAGAGTAAATTATTTGTTTAATGGCCATTTTTGTCTTCCCAACATAGAATCAGTCACATGACTGACAAGAGTGCTATATACACTACTACTTTTGAATAGCAATCGTACTTTTTCACTGCTTTTATTGTACCAAAATTCTTGATTTTTATCTGCTCCTGGTCAACCATGTACTTACACTGGGGGCAGCTCCCACATTTGAAACTACCACCTTTTTCTAGTTCTTTACCAGTTCTCTCTAACATTCTTTTAAAGGAATTCCCTTTCATACACCACTGTTGGTTTCTTGCCTAACAAGGTCCAAGCCACAACTGTGTTCAATGCATTAAAGTCTGGCCTGGTACTGTCAAAGACAATTCTGTGCATTCATTTCAGAAAACCACCTACGACTACTGCAATTCAAAGAAATGAGTTATGACACTTCCCAGAGTCGCACCATCACTGTCCTGTTTTCCCAAATGGCATACAGTAGTGCCTGGTAAGGACTTTGCATCACATGGTCTTGTGTTCAGGAATGAAAGGCAACTCTGTCTTGCCTAACATTACTATAGAACACTACTGTATAATGGCAACATACTGTATTACATGCCATGCCCAGACGCTACAGTGGTTATTTGGTAAGACACGCTTTGCAGCACTCTACTGGCTTACAGCATAATACTTTACACCATATGTTTGAATGAATAACAAATATTATATATGCCTTTACTACTGGGATTATTACCATACTATGGCAATTATGAGAATATGATGTCCTGCGTTCCTCCTGCTTCAGAAAGCTTTACAGCATCACATGGGAGGGAGGCAGAAGGTAATAAACATTAGAGTCAGGGATTTTCCCACCACAAACAGATGCGGGGAGATTTTCTGATGTTGACACTAGTATGTTGCTTAGCACTAACCAGTAAGTGACATACTAATAAAAGAGAACTGCTGAAATCACAGCTGTTAACTCTATGCTGTTGGGAGTCCTGTAACTTATACTACAGGACCCAGCATATACAAACACTTTTGGGCACTCGTCAGCAAAACAGTACATAGGTGGTTGGGGTTCCATGGAGTAGAACTATACATGGGATCTTAGACAATCCTACTCCTAGGTGTTGGGGGTGTTATGAATGAGATAAGGTTGTGTGCCCACTTCTATAGAACACAAATCCCAATGTGATAATGTTCAATGTTTGTCTAGCCTTTTATTTTTGAGGCAAGAAATACCAAATGTCCACTACATACGACAATGATCCACAACACAACTGGCAATAACATAGGATCATAGGAGGTTACTAAGCTAATGGCCCTGAGGCCCTTCCAAGCCTTGCCAAGAGTTTATCCCCAAAAAGAAACCTCAGTCAGCACCTGTCGCCCCTGTCAATGAGGAACACAGGTGGAATCCCTGGGACAAATTTGAGGTTTCCCATCCACTCATCAAGGTTGCACTCGAAGAGGGCCAGATAACCTTAAAAAGTCAGTTATCTAGCTATACTGCTTAAAAAATCATGCTATACAGCCTTGCCTCTACAGAAACCAGTTGAAATACAGACCTCATGGAGGTCAGATCACAATTACTGTCTTTGTGTTGCAAGTCTCTTGACATAGAGATTATTTTGATACAATTTTCCAATGTGAAATAATAAAGGTGAAGGAAGCATTCAGGAACAAACAGGCTCATGTGACATTCAATGTGTAACTCCAGACAGGAGTATTATGTTTCAGATTTTACAGCTTCAAGAACCACTTTCAATTTCACAAACTATAAATGTGTCAAAGAAGAAGTTGGATCAACCACCGCTTCATTTCAAGATTTACACAATACTACTAACTGAGAAATTTCCAGTTATAACAGATTCCAGAAAAGGATTATTTTCAAGTTTCTACACTGAACCATATGAATACATTTTACAAATATGTGTGCTTCATAAAAAACAGTTTGATTCAGTCTCTAGAACAAACATGTTCTGTATAGTCACTATGCAGAGAAGGTCAAAAAGAACAGGTTACTTTGTCTTCTGCTTTTCAACACATATGCCCGAACCAATCTGGTGAAGTCTTCAAAAGGCAGACAGGAAAAAAGCAAGAGGAAACCAGCGCATTCAGCAAAGAAACTGAGACTGTACATAAGGGAAGACTTGTGACAGTCCAGCACAACTGTTGAAGAAGGTAGTAGAGTGGCACTATATAGAAAAAGATGACAACAGTTGACATGACATCATGTAGGAAAAGGGGTGTTGATTATGACAAATGGTCACTATAAAAAAGACTGAAAATGCTTTGGACAATTGTAACAATTAGCAATTACCCAACAGTGCCTTCGCTTGTCTAGGCTCATCAGTTTCCCAAAAGGAAACTTGTCATGCCTGCCCTGGGTTACGTGAGGAACTGTTTGTCCCTCCACTCCACTAACAGAACCATCTTCTTGGACTGCACTGAGAGGAAGAACAAATGAATAGAAATATGCAAATAACTGTAGAATCAACAGTTTTGAGGATGTACGGTATACCCTCATTTCGTCATAAGGAAGTTGTATGATGCAAAGTGAAAAAGTACGACCTCCAGATCTGACAAATGTCGACTGCCACTGTTGCAAATCCAAATAAGCGAATGCACATTGGCATTCGCTCATTTGAATTCGGCATTCCGGCTGCAGATAGCACTATGGCAGGTATCAGAAAATGAACCCTTTCCCTTACTGTAGTGCGATCTCGGAGTTTGCATATTAAAGTAGTGGGGGGTGCAAGGAGGTTTGCCCTCCTGCATAATGATGTTTGGAGACATTCGGAAATGTCTCCTGACATTTACTGTTGTGCTGCAGTTCAAAAATGGTCATTTTCCAGATTACCATTTTCGACATTTTTTTTGAGAAATGTTGTGTTTTTGGCATTTAAAGTTGCACAATTGTGCGATCATACAAATGCCTAACAAATGATGGTATACCGGTTGTACACACTCGTGTGTGTATGTGTGCATGCATCAGTAATAATTTATACTGCATCTGACAGCAACAACTTGAAATACAGTACAGTCGCAGTAACTTAATTCATTACATGACAATCTAATATATGAACAGTACACACTCAACTTCTGTTTGCGCATGCCTCTGCTTCAACATTTTATGTATATATACACAAACACACACACACACACGTATGTATGTGTGTGTCAGAACTGTAGCTAGCTTATCTATCACACTGTGCAGTTATTTGAACTGACAGCTCCTCAGCTGAAAGTTAAGGACAGCAAAAAAGGTTCTTCATTGAAAACTGTTTGCTACAAATGTAGTAAGAACATCACATTGCACAAACAGAGCACTTCAGTGCATCAACCGCAAAAGCAACAGCATTCATTTAAGAAAGTCAGTACATCACAATCGACACCTGCCCACCACTCTAACAGCTACCACTATGAGCAGCTATCCCCTTTGCTCACCATACTTGCAGCTCTGGTGTGCGTGTGTGTGTTTACATACCTTATATTTTGAATGTAAATTACTTCCTCCAACAATTACATTTCTTACATATACTCTGAAAACATTAAGAGGAAATATTTTACACACACACATATATAAATAAAAATCTACACACACTAATACAGTAAAATTACAGAATGTTCTGAAAGTGTATTAATGTCCTTCAGTGTGGGAATTACAGGGAATCAACATACATTTCATGGATGATGAGCTGTTCCTATTCCTCTTGGCACCTCTGAGTGGCCGATTATCTCTAAGGAGCAAGTCATCACTGCCCTCTCCAAGGCAAAAAAAAATACAGCCTCCATATGACCTGATAACATCCAAGGCTGCATCCTACATGAACTCAGGCAGGAACTTGCAGCACCATTAGGCACCCTATTCAACCAAAGCCCGAGTACTCACTTTGTCCCACCAAGTGGACAACAGCCACTGTCACCCCTTTGCACAAAGATGGTGTGTATACCGATCCAGGAAATTATAGACCCATCAGCCCAACTAGCCTGATCTCCAAGGCCATAGAACGGATCATCATGGACCTCATTAAAAGGACTTTGGCAACCTCCAAACACTCAATCCCACACAGTTTGGTTTCGGCAAGGGGAGGTCACGTCTGTTAAATTTGGTTGACTTATTTGAGACAGTCACCAAAGCCACATACGAGGGGAAAACGGTGCACACTGCCTACCCTGACCTGGCCAAAGCCTTCACTACTATTCCCCACTCGGGTATAATATATAAACTCTCCCAACTAGGCATCAATACATATTTTACCAGGTGGGTAGCAAAATGACTCATTGATAGAACCCAACTAGCCAAAACTGGGGAAGCCACCTCAAGCAGTAAATCTGTAATATGCAGTGTACCACAGGGACTGGTCTTGGGGCCTCTGTTGTTTGGGATATACTGTTCTGAAGTGCAGGCCAAAACCAGTGTGCTATGCAAGCTGGGCATTGTCGTCAATCCCCCTAGTGATGTGGACATCCTCCGAGAGGGTCTCACCCAAACAAATGACTGGTGCCAAAAACATGGCCTCACACAATGCCAAAATATGCATCATCATCCCCTTTGGGGAGAGCAATGTCCCCACAAATTATCACATTAATAACAAGGTCCTAAGTATGCAATTATTCATGAGGGATTTGAGCACACAGGTTGACAGCAAACCAACTTGTCTGTGACATCAGTAAGACTTGCTGGTGGGACAGAATTGTGTCCCAGAGACTCCCCCCTTCCGTGAAACAGAGTCCCTCTCCACGTAAAGCAGAGTACCTCATTAACCCTTTTTAAATGCAACCTGGATAACTAGATGGGAAAAATAAAATACACCCCTGGGATTCCATCTGCATCCCTGCTGGCAGGGCGATCAGGTGCTGACTTGTAGGAACATGGGCTAAACTCCTGGCTGAGCTTGTAAGGGCCTCAAAACCAATAGCCTAGTAACTTCCCACGATTATTCCTTCAACACCCACTCTGTTGGCCATTATTACTTGTTTACTGCATTATCATGCTCACTGTGTAGCACACGATTAAAGAATACTGGGTATTAGACTTTGAATGGTGGATTTTTTTTTTTCTCCTTAAAGGACTATGTCACATCCACTGGTTAATATGTGGTACTAATGTACGATCTTTTTAAAAGGGTGCTGCAGCTTATATCCAAACAACTGTCACCTCGATGGAGGGTTGCTAAATTCTCAGATGTTTAAGCAGAAAAATGAAATGTTGGCACTGCAGCACATACATGCAAATAATGTAGTCCCCCCCCACCACCACCACTGACAAAGCAACTGCCTTACTGTTTCGGCATCTGCAACTAGGGTTGCCACCTTTTCAAATGGCCAAAGTGGGCCATTTTTGGTACAACCAGATTTTACAGGCAGACACATACCCACGGTCACTACAAAGGACAGAACTTAACTTTTTTGCCTAAATAAAAGCTTATTCTTCTAGCATTTTAGTTGCTTATTCTGTTTCTTATAACATTTAGGTATTTCAGATACAGAATAACTGTTTAATGTAACGATTACATAAAATATAGGAAATATTTTTGTCCTAAAATCTCAGGATATTGGCCATTTTTACAATTTTTTTGGCAGGACACAACTGCCCAAACAGGGACTGTCCCTCGCAAAGTGGGACAGGTAGTAACTCTGTCTGCAACACCAAGAGTAATAAAAAAAATTTCCTTTCCAAAAAACATCAGGCTATTTGTCAAGTTATTGTGTTTATTCCCCGCAGAATACAACTGCCCAAATCATGTATGTCCCGTGAAAACAGGATCTTAAGCGTACATTAACTACTCTTGGTCATGAATGAATTCTTGAAGTGGATAGTTCCCTTTAAACTTATTGCCACGCCTACCACTCATTCTGTAGTTTCCTGTTTCAGAGAGTAGAAGCATGCATGACTACTTAAAAGGCCTGAAACAGGAAAGACCTCACTACACATACCTAGCGCTTATTAGGACGTTTGTATGAAAAAAGCTTGGCAACACTTTAAAAGGAAAATGCAGTCAGGACTAACACATTAAACCGCAAATGCGTTGCAACAAAAATGCTTCAGTCAATGTCGTTTTCTTTTCCTAAGAAAAACCGCAACGCCTACTCGTGAATTTCACATCTTAGTTTTAGCAAGTCTACGAACTGCCTACCATTACCTGCCAATGCAGGTGTCAATAGGAGATTAGAAAGCAAAATGTTGCAAGGATATACTCCGGCAGGCCCCACCTACCTTCACGCAACGAGAGCACTTGGCCGTTCTCACCCACAACAAAATCTATTTCCTGGAAAACGGAATCGTCCCCGTTGGTGGGTCTGAAGCACTGGAGCTCTGCTACATTTGCATTAACCACGGCTGTAGAGCCCGGCTGCACTTGAAGTACACCGTACTCCATGCTTGGAAATAAACGGATACTGACAATCTGCAGTGACCTATTCGCTTTCCCTGACCACAAACTCAAAATCCCTGCAAAATGTAACCCATCTGTTGTCGGTTTCAGTCAAAAGAACTTCTAAAATCCAAGAATAAACAATTACTCTCTCTGTCTACCCACTATTCACATCTCCCATTCAGGACTGCAGTTATTCATCTACTAGTAACAGCAGCCAATCCCCTCTCGCTCTCGTAATAATTCACATAACCACACGAGATTCGGTTGTGGTAAGGGGATATGGCATCCTTGGGGGAACTGTATATCTCTCAAATGTACAGATTCTCAGGGAATGTTCAGATTTTTGCCTCGTACTTTTGGCCCGTTTTTCATAAAAATGGTTTGTTTGTTTTTTTGCTGGCAGACTATTGGCAACTAATTAAAGATGGAAAACAGAAAATAATGGCAGACGTTTGAGTTTCAGACTTCATACCCTCCAAAATTTGAATTAATTTATTTATTTGAAGTTTGTTAGCCGGAAAAGTCCACTGGGCCATTCCAAGCCTGTTTTCAGTGGCGGCTCAGGGAGAAAATTTCCTCAGCAGAAACAAATTAGCTTATACATTTAAAAACACAGCAATACAGTGGCAAGAAAAATAGCAGTTACAAATTAGATTGTTTTCAGAGAAAATTAGGGCATAGATGAATTTTTGGTGAACACAGAATAAAAACAGAAAAAAAAATGTATCCTTAGAACTTAAGATATTCAAGGAGAATGAGTGGAAATACAGTTCCAGAGGGATGGTTGGTATACCTGTAGAGAAGTTAGGGTCATTGTAGTGTTGAAAGGTGAAATTCCTCTTCATCTTCAGCTTTCAGTGGGCAGAATTTTGGAGTGTCCTAATGGCTAAAAGTAGAACATTCCAATTTTTGGCTACAGAGTAAGAGTAAAGAACCAAAACCTGTTACAATATCAACTTTTTAAATAAGTACGAGCAATATTTAAAAACTGTTGCTATGTTGGGCCTTTGCCCCCTATTATTAGATTAGTACTAGACTAACTGCCCTTGTGGGCCAATTAACCCATGTGAGAATCAAGACCTGCATCTTAAGTCTGTAAGCTCTTTGTCCATATTGTTTTGTGCTAGGAGGTTGAGAGGTATGTGGAGGAGCCTTGAGTGTTGATGAGAGTTTACTAACAGTATACAGCTGTATTAATTTTATGGTGATCATGGAAGAAATGTACATATAAAAAACAAGAGGTAACATTTATACGTACTTAGTATTATTGCAACCACAATCCAGTTACTACTACATCTGTCATTTTAATGCAAAAGAAATGCCTTCCCTAACATTTAGAAAACTATAATTCATAAGACTTCACTGTTAGAGCTTATAGCATACTCAATGATAAAGACGGGAACAGTTCTGATTATGCGCTTATATTGTACAGTCGGGAACAACTGTAATCCTTATGCTACACAATTTTAACATTACAGTTTTGTTCATATCCAGCATACCATTTTTAAAAGTAAAGAACTGATTGCAAAACTGATATGTATCCACCAGGAACAGAGACCAGTATCCCCACTTGAATTGTAATACCAAAAACTTAACAGAAAAAATACTGAGCTTATTACTGTCACAAATCGACTCATCATGACCTCCCGAGGAACTAAACATTTTTGGTAGTTATGTATTATTGCAATGACACCTTTCTCAATAACATGAATAATAACGAGAGGTTTGAAATGTGATTGCGATAATGGCGATAACGTGGTTGCGATAATATGTATACAATTACTGTCCATTTTCAGCAACAATATACAGTGGATATACAAAGTTTACACACCCCTGTTAAAATGCCAGATTTTTGTGATATAAAAAAATGAGACCACAATAAATCATTTCAAAACTTTTCCCACCTTTAATGAGACCGATAACCTGTACAATTCAATTTAAAGACAAATCTGTTACGGGAAAAAAATATAAAAAAATAAAAAAGTACAGTAAGGTGGTTGCATAAGTGTGCACACCCTTAAACTAATACTCTGTTGTCTGTGCACACCGTTAAACTAATACTTTGTTAGAGCACCTTTTGATTTAATTACAGCATTCAGTCTTCTTGGGTACACATCTACCATGAATTAAAGAGACTCTAATCCCAAATAAATTTTAGCTGTCCTAGTAAGATTTTCCTGACATTTACTCAGTTGCCTGCTACAGCAAAAGCCATGGTTTGCAGACAGCTTGCAAAGCATCAAGTGGATCTCACTGTTGAAAGGTATCAGTCAGGAGAAGGGTACAAAACAGTTTCCACACCACTGGATATACCATGGAACACAGTGAAGACAGTAATCAAAAAGTGGAGAAAATATGGAACAACAGTTGCAAAGAACTGGACGTCACTCCAAAATTGATGAAAAGACAAGACAAAAACTGATCTGAAGGAGCTACAGGAATTTCTGGCAAATACTGGTTGTGTACTACATATGACAACAATCTCCCATATTCTCCATATGTCTGGACTATGTGGTCGGGTTGCAAAACGGAAGCCTTTTCTTACACAGAAAAACATCCAGGCCCAGCTAAAATTTACAAAACAATACATCAAGTCTCATAAAAGCATATGGGAAAATGTGTTATGGTCTGATGAGACCAAGGTTGAACGTTTTGGCCACAATTCCAAAAGGTACGTTTAGTGCAAAAACAACAATTCTCATCACCCAAAGAACACCACCCCACAGTGAAGCATGGGTTTGGCAGTATCATGCTTTGAGGTTGCTTTTCTTCAGCTGGAACTGGGGCTTTAGTCAAGGTGGACTGAATTACGAACAGTTCCAAATACCAGTCACTTTTGGCCCAAAACCTTCAGGCATCTGCTAGAAAGCTGAAGATGAAGAGGAATTTCACCTTTCAACACTACAATGACCCTAAGCAATACATCCAAATCAACAAAAGAATGGCTTCACCAGAAAAAAATTTAAGTTTTGGAATGGTCCAGACATAGCCCAGACTTAAATCCAATAGAAAATCTGTAGGGTCACCAGAAGAGGGCTGTGCACAAGAGATGCCCTCGCAATCTGACAGATTTGGAGCGCTTTTGCAAGGAACAATGTGCAAATACTGTCAAGTCAAGATGTGCCATGCTGATAGTCTCCTACCCAAGGAGACAGAATCTTCTTCTTCTTTCGGCTGCTCCCGTCAGGGGCCGCCACTGCAGATCAACTGTTTCCATTTCTTCCTGTCCTCTGCATCTTGCACTGTCACACCAACCATCTGCATGTCCTGTCTCACCACATCCATAAACCTTATCTTCGGCCTTTCTCTTTTCCTGTTACCTGGCAGCTTCATCCTTAGCATCTTTTTCCCAATATACTCTGCATCCCTCCTCAGCACATGTCCAAACCAACGTAATCTTGCCTCTCTGGCTTTGTCTCCAAACCTTCCAACCTGGGCTGACCCTCTAATATATTTATTCCTAATCCTGTCCATCCTCGTCACACCCAGTGGAAATCTTAACATCTTCAACTCTGCCACGTCAAGCTCTGACTCCTGCCTTTTTGTCAATACCACTGTCTCCAATCCATATAACATAGCTGGTCTCACTACCCTCTTGTAGACCTTCCCTTTCACTCTTACTGGTACTCGTCTGCCACAAATCACTCCTGACACTCTTCTCCACCCACTCCATCCTGCCTGTACTCTCTTCTTCACTTCTCTTCCACACTTGCCATTACTCTGAACTGTTGATCCCAAATATTTAAACTCATCCACCTTCACCACCTCTACTCCCTGCATTTGTCCTCCCTCTCATTCACACACATATATTCTGTCTTAGTCCTGCTGACCTTCATTCCTCTTCTCTCTAGAGCATATCTCCACCTCTCCAGGGTCTCTTCCACTGTTCCCTACTATCACTACAGATCACAATGTCATCTGCAAACATCATAGTCCACGGGGACTCCTGTCTGATCTCGTCTGTCAACCTGTCCATCACCATTACAAATAAGAAAGGGCTCAGAGCTGAACCTTGATGTAACCCCACCTCCACCTTAAACGCATCCATCGCTCCCACCACAGACCTCACCGCTGTCACACTACCCTCGTACATATCCTGTACCACTCTTACATACTTCTCTGACACTCCCGACTTCCTCATACAATACCACAACTCCTCTCTAGGCACCCTGACATATGCTTTCTCTAAATCCACAAAGACACAATGCAACTCCTTCTGACATTCTCTGTACTTCTCCATCAACACTCTCAAAGCAAACATCGCATCTGTAGTGTTTTTTCCTGGCATGAAATAATACTGCTGATCACTAATCATCACCTCCCTTCTTAACCCAGCTTCCGCTACTCTTTCCCATAACTTTATGCTGTGACTGATCAATTTAATCCCTCTGTAGTTACTGCAGCTCTGCACATCACCCTTATTCTTAAAAATCAGTACCAAAACACTTTTTCTCCATTCCTCAGGCATCCTTACTTTCCAAGATTTCATTAAACAATCTAGTTAAAAACTCCACTGCCATTTCACCTAAACACCTCCATGCTTCCACAGGTATGTCATCTGGACCAACAGCCTTTCCGTTCTTCATCCTCTTCATAGCTATTTGTAATTAAATCAAAAGGTGCTTCAACAAATATTAGTTTAAGGATGTGCACACACAAAGTACTAGTTTAAGGGTGTGCTCATTTATGCAACCACCGTATTGTACATTGTTTTATTTTTTATATTGTTTTTCCCCTAACAGATTAGTTTGTTTTTCAATTGAATTGTACAGGATATAGGTCATATTAAAGGTGGGAAAAGTTTTGAAATGATTTATTGTGCTCTCATTTTTTTTATATCGCAAAAACCTGGTATTTTAACAGGGGTGTGTAAACTTTTTATATCCACTGTATACTCCACTCAAAGTAAAGACTGAAGGTCTACACACATTTCACAAACTACAGAATATAATAAAACAATATGAAATAATATTTATTATTTTAGTTGGTAAGTGTGGAATACTGTGTATTTCCCTGAAGAACAGCATGTACCTGAAACGTAAAATGAGTGACATAGGTGGGAATATCCAACAGCTGAGCTATACAAACATATTTTGGGATTTATAAGGGACAGTCTTTAAAAAATACCAAGTAATACACCCAAGTATACCTCTCAGCTGTCCATGATTTTGCCTCATGTAGTATACCATGACCTTCTTAAAATTTTTGAGTTTCTGGTAGAAAATCAACAATGTTTGGGCATTAGATTTTCATACTTCCTATTTTTCAGAAAATGCATGCTGATGTAAACCCTGCATGTACTGTTCCCACAATTCCCATTTTCAATGTAATTTGCTCTTACCCTTTTCTAAAAATCCCAATTCCAGTTGTTTTATCTCTGTTACTATATTTGCTATTTTTAATAAAGTTGGTTTAGACTTTGATTTCCATTTTCTAGTAGTTGCTTTTTTGGCAGCCACCATAATTAGACTCAGCAAAGCCTTAATATATATAGGCAATTCTGATTCTGTATCATATCTCAAAAAATCTTTTTCTTAACTATACCAATTTGCTCACCCAGTATTTCTGACAGAACAGTTAGCTTGTTAAGTGAATCAGAGTAAATAGATTCATTGGGAAGTAATAGGCTACCTGCCCTTTGAAAGTCATTTTAAACCTAGTCGGTTTTCCTTTTTGTGCTCAAAATAACACATCCCATTTGGTTATAAAATAGCCTTACCCATCCCAAGGTCAATAATTATATATTACCCCTAATTTTGTGATTTTAATGATATAGCATTTTGGAGCTGCATCTGTCTATTACTAGCACAGGGAACAGTCCTGGAATAAATTTTCTTTTACCCATCCACAGAGCTAAGTTGCGCTTAAAAATGGAAAGGGATGAACTTTGTTTTATGTGGATCGGGAGTCTGTTCCACAGCAACTGTATTCTGTGCAAAATATAGTTTCTCCAAACCGTTCTGTTCATGCTGCAGAAAAGGTTTAGATGCCTAGACTGACTATCTCTGATGCCATTTAACTTCCTGATCTGCAGTAAATCCATCAGTAATGGATTGGAGGATGCCTTGTATGCCAGACACAGGACACTACTTAGCAGTCTGTGGTACAGTGACAAGGCTTTGAGCCAGTCCACTTAGGACATGTTGTTTAGGCTTTGTATCCTTTTAGTAAGGTATCTTCCGTGGGCGTTCCTGCTGTTGCAGGTGTCTGGACACATACCTGCCAAAGGGGGCATTAAATTCACTGAGTGGCCTAATAAGAGCTGTGTAAAAGGGGGAAAGTGACATCCCTAAATCTATGCACAATCACTTTGTTATAAACTGCACAATGTAGAAGGGCTTTCTTGCAATAGGCAAATGTTGGCCAAAAGTTAGGTCAGTATCCAAATAAGTTCCCAAATCCTGAACAACTGAGTCACCTCTTAGGGGCTTATTGTCATTGTGGTAGTTCTCTGGGGTAGATGACTTCCTAAAGGATACAGTAATGCATTTTTTTGGCATTTAGTTTCAGTTCATGATTTTGACACCGATTAGTTTAGGCAAACTATCTTGCAGGATGGCCAAGTAATTTGGGGATTCAATGACTGCTCCTAACTTGCAGTCATCTGCAAACTTAGTCAGCCTGAGCTGTTTGGTATTGGCTTTAACTTCAGAGAAGCAGATTCCAAACAAGAGTGATCCTAGCACCGCACCCTGGGGAACTCCACTGGTGAATGGTCTCTTTGTGGAGGTAGCCTGCCTTATTTTGATTATCTGTGGCCTATCCATGTGCCAGTTGGCAATCCAGCAGATGACGTAAGGGTTTGTTCCCAGTTTATTTAGCTTTTCTACTATGCCTGAGCAGGAATTGTGTCAAAAGCTTTGGCCGGGTTGAGGTATGCACTGTGCATCATTTTACCTTTATCATTTGTTTGGTAATCTTTTCAAACAAATCCACTTGGTTGAGTAAGCATGCCGTGCTCTTGAATCTAAATTGTGATGTCTTTGGTGTTTTGGTGGTTCCCTATGTCCTGACTGATCAATTTCATAAAAAATCTTTCCTTGGCTTCACATATCGGGCTGGTCAGACCTCTGAGCCTGTAAGTGCCTGGGTCTGTGGAAGGTCCTCCATTATGCAGGGGAATGATTGTAGCTGTTCTCCATTCACTTGGTACAAAACCTGTATGGAGGCTGAGAATGAATATAAAATATTCAGATATTATAATTTATTATATTAAATATTAGAAGTATTAAAACATGTCCATGATTTTCTGTCTGTGCCCTCCCTGAACTCCACCCCTATTATTTTTAGATATATCCAGAATTCAAGAGCAAAGAAGTTAAGGTGTATGAAGCTGAACTCACTGTTTCTACGGGAATTATTCTAAACCAAATATCTACTTTACATGCAATAACTGAACTCTTAATTATTTTACTTTATTTTGAATTTGTTAACTGGTATAGAGCACTGACCCCAATGGACCATTTCAGTCTCCGTCCCAGGAATACATAATTGTTATATTATGTATATGTGTATACAGTGGATATAAAAAGTTTACACACCCCTGTTAAAATGCCAGGTTTTTGTGATATAAAAAATGAGACCACAATAAATCATTTCAAAACTTTTCCCACATTTAATGTGACCTATAAACCTGTACAATTCAACTGAAAAACAGACAAATCTGTTAGGGGAAAATATAAAAAATTAAAAACATACAATAAGCTGGTTGCATAAGTGTGCACAGCCTTAAAATAATACTTTAAGGTTAAACTAATAGTAACTACAAAAACCTGGCATTTTAACAGGGGTGTGTAAACTTTTTATATCCACTGTATGTATATATATATATATATATATATATATATATATATATATATATCTACACACGCACATATGTATATGCACACACACACACACACACACATATATATATATATATATATATATATATATATATATTTAGGGCATCTAAACTTTAAAAGCTTGTACTTATAAATATTTTATAATTCTTTCTTCAATTTTTTACTTCCTTTTAAGAAAAGTTAAATTTGCACATATTTTCTCTTTTTTTAAGGTACATTTTATTGTTTGAATGTTATTATACCTAGGTACTTTCACTTTAAGAACTAATTATTGTTGATTAATGGAGACAGCTTCTTGTATAAAACTGTAAGAAAGCAATGGTAAAATGTTCTGATGAAGTCTGATGACAAAAGCGCTTGACCTATTTGGATTGTATTGGATATTTTTACACTTGGACATTTTAAAGGTTTGAATAAAACAGTTTCTATCCGGGTTGTAGGAATTTGGCTACAGAGTGGTTGTTTTTATATTTATTAGTGGCGTTTTCCACTCTTGCACCCTGTTTTTGTTCTTGGTGGTTACTTTGGGTGTGTTGTAGCCTCCTAGACCTGGTGCTGGTTATGGAAAAAAAATGGTCTTTCTCCAGTTTTTAGGAGGAGCTGGACTCTTTACCCTTTCCTTGCGGACAGCAGATGGAGGGTAACAGTGAAAACTTGTTTCAACTTATTGTTAATTTCACTAACAAAGTTTCCGAACTCCAGGAAGCGGTGTTTAAAATTCAAAACCCTCTTTGTTCTGGCATGGAGGGTAGAAACGGAATCCAACAGGGGAACCTAAGAGAGACTGTACTTCCTGTTTCTCGTAACGCAAGTCACCAGGGTTCCTGTAGTTTTCAAAACTGCAATCACCGGTTGATCCTGACCCAATGGTGACAAAGACAACAAGTCAAGGGACTAATTTTATTCACGACCGCCTGAGGGATTGGTCTAAGAAGGATTATGGTATTTTTGCGAATAATTCCAACAATGAAACGGACAATACTGATACAAGGTTAGTGACTTTAGAACTTAAAATACACAAAGTGCGAGGGCTGCAATGTCACAACACCTATTTAAAAAAATGTATTTCTAAGGGAAGAGTACAGAAAGGTCTTTGGGTATTTAGGTTTCCAAATGGCATTAAAAAAGGTGAAACTGAATGTGATGAACTGCTTCGGATGTTCGATAGACATGGCATCGAACTTATGGACTTTATTTTGAAAGTTAATAACAAAAGAATTAATGAATTGTTAAAAGAGATAGATGAACACAATAATCTGATTTTGAATTATGTAAATTTCAACAAATATTCCTTTAGGTATAATGCAATTTTTGACAAAGTTGAGAATGAAGTTGGTGTGAATATAGAAAGGAAGAAGAAGAAATTATTAAGGGATGAACATGAATACAGGCATGATATGGCATACCCACTTCCTAAAGCTTACACAGAGGGTTTTCGGGGTAGTAGCAATTTTCAGAACCAAGTACTAACTTCTAACAAAAGTGGTACCAACAATAGACAGACTGGTAATGAAAATTCCTTTGATTCTGAATACCCCCCACTCAGGAGATCTGAAAGACTACAAAACAAAAAACATTTTAGGCCTGACAATAATAATTTTTTAGGACCCAGGGGGGAAGGAGGGATGAGGTACAATTACAGGAACCAACCCACCCGGAGGAAGAACAGTTACGAGTAGTTCATAGTGAATCTAGAGATCCTAATTATGAGAGTATTACCATCCATAGTGACGGCTTAGTTTTTTCTTACAGAGGATTTAATATTTACAATTATGCAGGGGTAGAGATTTGTAAGGATTTATTCCACTTATTAATGAAAGGTATGAAATTTGTACCTTCAGTTAAGGAAGATGTGAGTAATACCTTAACTGAATTAAAAATTTTTGTAAGGAAATTGAACCTAAAGTTTTTGTATAAGGACAAAACAGAGATATCCTACAAAGGGAAAACAAATATTAGGAAGAAAAGCTGTTATAACCCACCCCTGCTTCCTATTTTAAGTTCTTTTGAAAATGTTTGTTCACAGGAAATTTACCGGGTGTTAAATGAACATAGGCTTAAGACTTTTAACCTTTCCAAGACTGAGAAGGTTTTGTTAGATAAACTAAGGGGTGAAGTTAATTTAAGGTTCATGAAGCCGGACAAAGATGGGGGTATGGTTATAGTAAATTCTGAAGATTATAACAACAAAATTACCTGTATGTTAATTGATGAAACCAAATATGAATGTGTCTCAAGGAATGAGATTAATATTTCTCATAGGAAAATTAAACTAATGTTAGAAGACTCATTGTACCAGGGGGCTATTAATGAAGAGGTTTTTAACTTCTTGAATATTGAATTTCCTACTATTCCAATAGCCTTTGGGATTCCGAAGACACACAAAGATTTATCCAACCCCCCCTTACAGACTTATTATTTCAGGTCATAATAGTATCACATACCCATTGGGAGTATTTGTTGACCGGATGGTCAGAAAAGCTTTGACCCCTACTGACCATATTTTAACTGATTCCTGGGATTTTTTAAGGAGGGTCAAAAACGACTACTATGACAGAGATGTGTGTTTCTCCACAGTTGATGTGGTAGATTTATTTACCTCTATACCACACAATGAGGGTTTAGAATTATTCCAGGAAGTTCTGGTGGCAAAAAAACAATTTGAGTAACGTTATGATTAATTTTATAATGGAACTTATGGAGTTAATTTTGAAAAATAACTTTTTTAGTTTTGGTGGAGAATTTTACAGACAAGTAAAAGGTGTGACAATGGGCAGTAGTTGTGCGCCCATTTTTGCCAACCTTGTCATGTACCATTGGGAGACCACCTTTTTACTGGAAACACCTTTTTAGGAGTCTTGGTTTCTTTACTTGAGGTTTTTAGATGACCTATTTATATTATGGAAAAAAGGGGGGATACATGAAAAATTTCTGGAATATCTCAATGGGATTTGTGATTACTTTAAATTTACAGGTATTAGTGGTGACAAGCAGATTAATTATTTAGATGTGAACCTAATTAAAGATTCAAATACTAACAGTTTTCAATCCTGTGTATATAGGAAGTCCACCTTTTCTAACGACTACTTAGAATTTACAAGTAGTCACCCTTTATTTGTAAAGAGAAATATTGTCAAGGGCCAAATGGTTAGGGTTGTTAGAATGCGTTCTAATTTTCGGTTGGTAGAAATTGAAACCCAACGACTATTGGACATGTTTCCAGCTAGGGGATACCCTATTGAATTTGTTTCTCAAATTAGGGACCAGGTCACCAGTGAATGGGGTTCTAGGTTTAAACCATTACTAGGGGCTACAGAAGTCACAGTAGACCAAGTCCAGTAGGGTGGAAAAGATTTTTCACAGGCAATGGTGTTAACTCATGGTGAAACTTCTGCCAGAGTTAAAAACATTATTAAAAACAAGTGGACCATGTTTAAAGGGAACAAAGATTTATTGACGGTTATTGGTAGTGAACCTTTTTTCACTTATAAGATTAACAGTAATCTAAAACATTTCTTGGAAAATCCACATCCGATCAATAAAAGAAATATGAAAGGGACAAACTAAGTGTGGGGCCTGTGACTACTGTAGGTACATTAATGATACCCCCAAGGTAAAATTGGGACCTTTTGGAATTGAGTTTTTTTCGCTACAGGTTCATGTACAACAACAGGTTTGGTTTACCTTGCCATATGTAAAGACTGTGGATATTTTTATGTGGGGAAGACGGAAAGGAGACTGAACAGAAGGATTTATGAACACTGTTATAGCATTACAAAAAAGGATGAGAACAATGCACTTTTTAAGCATATTAGTATGAACCCATCACATTCTTTTCAATTCGGTATCCTTGAAGTAGTTAGTAAGAATATTAGGGGTGGGGATTGGACCAACAAATTGCTTAGGGCAGAGGCAAGGTGGCAATTTAAATTAAATGCTACTGAAGCCCCAGGTATTAATGAACACATAAGTATTAAACCTGAACTAAAGTTTAGGGCATCTAAACTTTAAAAGCTTGTACTTATAAATATTTTATAATTCTTTCTTCAATTTTTTACTTCCTTTTAAGAAAAGTTACATTTGCACACATTTTCTCTTTTTAAGGTACATTTTATTGTTTGAATGTTATTATACATAGGTACTTTCACTTTAAGAACTAATTATTGTTGATTAATGGAGACAGCTTCTTGTATAAAAGTGTAAGAAAGCAGTGGTAAAATGTTCTGATGAAGTCTGATGATGAAAGCGTTTGACCTATTTGGATTGTATTTTGGATATTTTTATACTTGGATATTTTAAAGGTTTGAATAAAACAGTTTCTATCCGGGTTGTAGGAATTTGGCTACAGAGTGGTTGTTTATATATATATATATATATATATATATATATATATATATATATATATATAATGTACATACACACACGTATACATATATGTATATATACACACACACACACACACATATATATATATCTATATATATATATATATATATATATATATAAAATCGACATAAATATATACATATAAAAATATATACACACACACACACATACTTATATATGTACAGATATGTATATATATATATATATATATGCATACATATATATATTTATATACACATACACACACATGCATAGAGCCCTACACCTTCAAGTTTACTGAGACTTTTATCATTGTTTCATAGCCTGTGGTCACTACAGCTGACCCCGATACTGCAGAAACTCTGTCACAAAACCTTACACCTACAAGTTAACTGAGACTTTTGTCATTATTTCACAGCCTGCAGTCACTGCAACTGACCCTGATATTGCAGGAGCTAAGTCACAAAGTCCTGCATCTACCAGTTTACTGAGACTTTTGTCATATTTTCATGTAAGCACATTTTATCATGAAGAAACTTGCTGCATAGTAACTTTAATCAGGTAAATACATGCCTGCTCTGTGTAATAGTAGGACCCCTTACTAAGTTGTCCGCATTCTTCTTTTTGCTTGACCAGTAGACTATACGGCATATTTTTATTTATTTATTTTATTTTACATTTGTTTACCAGGATGGTCCAACAGGGACAGAAGCCATTTTCAGCAGAGGCCCCGGGAAAAAAGCTCCAGTCAAATTCTTAACATAAAAACATAGTAACAAAACAGAACATGACATGCATAACATATGTATGTACAAAACATTTGGTTACAAACAGGAGGAAATTATTTTTTGAAAAAAAAAATACAGCAAAAATAGTAGTTAATTACAGACAAAAAATAAATTATCACAGAGATATACCTAACATGGCAAGCATTGTTAACAATACTTCAGTGGAGGAAACAGTTTAGAAGGATATTGTTTGTAGAGGAGTAGTAGTAAGTGTAGTAGCTACAAGTGATAAGTTTGTAGGAAGTATAGTTGGGTTAAGAGTAGTTAAATCTAATTGTGGGTACGCTGGTGCCTATCCTGGAGTACTACATGTGCAAAGCCATGATTCATCTAGGTGGATTTTAAGAAGTTTTTGAACTGAGTGTAGTTATTTGTGGTTCTTAAACTATGAGGGAGAGTACTGCAGTTTTTTTTGCAACAAAGTTTAAGTATAGAGAGCCACCTGCTGAGTTGGTAACCAGAAGCAAGGCCTTGTTAGATGAGCGAAGATTACGATTATCAGAGTCGGGTTTTGGGAAATTTTGTAGGGCTGGGGTGTTTTCAGGTTGCTGTATTATTTTGTGAGCCATTATTAATTGATTGTAGTTCAAGAGAAGAGGAAGTTCCAACCAAAAGAGTTTTTTTTAGATTATGGCAATGATGAGTTGTATGCATGGAATATGTAGCAAATTTTGCGATCTTCCTCCGAAAGACATGTGTGAATGGGCGTGCCTTCGCTAAAGGTTGGGCGTCGAACTGGCAACTCGGCACCATGAAAATCTACTGCCAATCATTAGCAGACCGGAGTTCCGCTGTGGCTACCCCTAACCGAGAAAAGCCGAAAAGACAAACAAAACAATTGTAACATGTTTCTAATTTGTTTAATTCTGACTTTTTAAGTTTGGTGAATATAGGGGAGGCACAGAGAAGTGTAGACAGAAGGTGGGTTCTAGCTATAGCTATCCTAGAAGTGCTGTTATTCATTTTTTTGTTTCTGTATAGGGTTCCCATTTTCTTGTGAATTTTTTGATTGTGTTCATTATCTGTATGTCAAATTTTAGTTTATTGTCAATTGTCAATGGCTGTGATGGAAAAGGTTGGCAGGAGGTTAGCAGGTTTAGATGGGTGAAAGTCCATTAATTTAGTTTTATTAGGGCCTAGAATGAGCTGTGAGTTTGTTAGCCAGGTTTCTATATCAGAGAAGGCTTTTTGAGTATCGTTTTGAAGTTGATTTATTGTAGTTGTGGCACATATGAGGGTTGAGTTGTCTGCATACTGTATGATAAGACGCTGGAGAAGAGGCAGCATTAAGCTCATAACTGAAGAGAAGGGGCCCCAGGATTGAGACTTGAGGGACTCTAAGTGTGACTGGGAGAAGTGGGGAGAGGTCTTGTTGCCATTTCATTGCTTGCTGACGACAAGATAGTTAACTTTGAAACCATGTGGCTGCTGTGGAACTGATATTGAGATTTATTAGGGTGGACAGTAACCTAGCATGAGATACCGTGTTGAATGCCTTAGATATGTCCAAAAAGACTGAAGAGACTATTTTGCCTTCATCTCTGAATTTATTAATGATATTAGTGAAACTTAGAAGAGGTGTAGTAGTGCTGTGGTGTGGTCTAAAACCATGTTGTGATGTTGTGAGGAGATTTTTATTTAAAAGATGCCAAAGAAGTTGGAAGTGAATACATCTTTCCAGAATTTTGGTGAGTAGTGAAAGGAGAGCTATAGGTCTGTAGTTTGTCAATTCTGTTGAGATTTCAACTTTGTGTAGTGAAGTAATTTATGCTATTTTCCAAATAGATGTGACATACTTTTCTGATATTGAGCGATTTATGAGTATTGTCACTGGGAAGGACATGCCTTCTGCTCCTAATTTTGAGTGTTCTGCTGGAAGATTATCTGCTGCCAGTGTGTTAGGTTTCAACTTCTTTAGTAATTTTTCAATGGGTCTATATTATATCCTCGATTGCTTAAAAAAGCGAACACTGATTGATTGAACTTATTTTTGCGAAACTGCAAAATATCGAAGCAGCAGAAACTCTAATTTTTTCCTAGGGAAAGAATTCGGTTGTCCGTTTCTGTTGCTTCGGTATTTTCAGTGTTATGGTGGAAAGTTACCGGTCGGATTCAGGTAAGTGTGCGATTGTGTGGATGTGAGTGTTAGGGTGATTTAGGTGAGTTAGGGCTTGGGTTAGGTGTGTGTGCGATTGAGTGGACATGAGGGTTAGGGTGGATTTAAGTGAGTTAGGGTTAGGGAGCGGGTGAGGTGAGTGTGCGATAGTGACTGACCTTAGGTTTAGGGTTTGGGTTAAGGTAAGTGGGTAGTTAGTGGTGTGTGCATAGTTTAGTGTAGGGTTAGGTATCAGATTTTAGGTGTATGTTTGTGGATTTCTGTTTGTTTGGTGTGCTTGTGTTGTGTGTATGTGTTTTGGATCAGCGATTTTTTTCCCTGGGAAAATAATCGCTGATCTGACAGTTCGAGATTGTAAGCTTTCGCTTAAATTAGGTCGATCAATCAGCGTTCGCTTTTTTAAGCGTTCGATGATATAATATAGACCCTTTTTCAATAGTTCATTTTGAGACCGTTTGAAATGATAATGAGTCATTTATAATGTGTGACGAGCTGGGCATTGATAATGCAGTTGATCTGTTATTCTTGTCAGAGCTAGTATGCTTCCAGTGAAAAAGATATTGACTTGTTAAGCAATGTTGTTAGTATTATCTGGTAAATTAGGAGGAGGGGTTGAGGTTTGACCTGAGTGAAGTATATTTTTGATTGTGTTCCAGAATTTTTGTGGATTCATTTTCTGTTTCCATTGTAGGCTAGTGTAGTAGTGTTGTTTGTCTAATTTAATTTGGTGTTTAGCTCTGTTTCTAATCTGCTGGTAAGCTATGCAATTTTGGTGGGTTTTATTTGAAACCCAAGTTTGCCATGCTATGTCCCTTTGCTGTAGCAGGACTTGTGTCTCATTAGTTAGCCATGGGGTATAGTTAGCTTTAGCTTAAACTGTTCTTGGAGGTGCAAGTCTATTTAAAACACTAAGGAAGGTGTTGTTGATGTGCTGTACAGCAGCACATATGGGTAGGTGCTTAAGAGGGATCCAATCTATCTTCTCTAGAATGTTAATTAGAACCTGCGGGTTAAAGTTTTTCTTGTTGCGGATTTGGCAGTAGTTGGTTAGTTTAGTAGGGTTGTGCTTTCTCAATAGGTAAGTTGCTAGATCACTCAAGTTATCTGGTAGGCATCCAACTATTTGGCAGTATTCATGTTTATTAGTTAAGACCCAGTCCAAAATAGATTAATTGTTTTTTTACAAATTCTTTAGGGCACTGAATTATTTGAGCAAAGCCATGGAGGTTTATGTAGTTGTTAGGGTTATATGAGTTACATGTCATCCAGTCTGTGTTAATGTCTTCTGCGATAATTGTTTCCTGGGGTATGGCACTTGAAATGTTTTGGAGACTGGTTTCAATTATGGAGGTATTGTTTCCTTTTGGGAGGTAGATTGCGATTATGTATATTTATTTATTTTTTTGGTTGAGTTGTAGTTTGATTGGGAGCAGTTCCGTCTTGGTTGCATTAGTAAGACCTATGTTTACAGGTTGTAGGGTGAGGGTGCTTTAAAGAATATGCCACACCACCACCCATTTCTTCTAGTCTATTGACCCTAAGTATATTTTAGCTGGGAGGGGTAATTTCAGTACCTGAGATGTGTGGTTTTAACCAGGTTTCTATAAGAATGGCTATGATGGGGTTGTATAGGGAGAGAGTGGCATGGAGTTCTTGAATTTTATTGAGTACACTTCAAAGATTTAGGTTTAGCAGAAGTCAATCAGAGTTTTCATGTGGAATGCTTAGAAAGCTGTGAATTTGAGGGTTGGATGGTAACATGTAGTCAGGACCAGGGTTTGGGTGACTATCACTACTGATCATTAGTTTGGATGCTATGTAACTGATTGTTTATAAGAGTTTGGATAATTGTTTGTGGTATTTAAAGGATGTGTTAAAGAAGGTTTCATTTGTAAAAAGTAGTTGGTGTTGTTTTAGGTTTATGGAAGTGTTTCTAAAGATTGATGGAGCTGTAGGAAAAGCTAGCAGTTAGTACTGGGGTAGGGATTTTGCATGTTATTATGTGCCTTGCATAAGGACTTACTAGCTGGAAATGATAGGTTTTGAGGTTGGTAGCTATAGTGAGGAATAATGTTACTTTGAGGTAGAGTGTTAACATGAACATACTTATGTTTAATATTTGCTTTGATAAATGATTAGTAAAATAGATCTTTAAGTAGGTTGGAGTGTTTTTAGAGTTAGTGTAAACAGGTAAGCAAGACTTGGAGAAGGTGTAATAAAGGGAAGGTTTTGATAGAAAATATGAGGTATTTTGAGCAGTTCTATTTGGGAGGATGCTAATTATCCTAATTAGTTATTATTTGGAGGTTGGTAGTTATAATTGGAAATTTAGTGTGACTGGTTGTTTTATGGTGGGTGTGGTCTGGTTGTGAGTAAATTAAGAGTATCTGGGGGTAGGTAGGATATGGGGGCAGGGTAGGGGAGTAGAGTGAGCCCGAGCAAAGCAAGGGTGAATGGAGTTTGTTGAGCCAAGTTCCAAGATGGAGCAGTTTTTAGGTAAGAAGAGGAAAAAAAACAGTCGCTATAGTCTACAAAATAGCTCCATTATGCAACTTAGTTTACCAATGTGTCTGCAAGTAGCAAGTCAAATTCCCAGTATTGGACAATTGGTTATATGTAATTTGTATCAAAAAGTTCAATTTGCGCATATTTTATAAGTGATGTAACAATGTTACACAGTACGCACACCTTTTACAGTCTTGGCATATTGTTACTGGTAGATGAACGTGCTGGCCACTGTTATTACCTACTTGCAACAATAGGAATCCTTTTGAAGTCTAGTGAATTTTTAGCTATAGGGAGGAAATAATATATAATGTGAGGTGGGAAGGGTGTGACCCTGCTCACAAACCTAAGTGGTGTGCTTTCCAGAAAATCATGAAAATTATATAAAAAGTGTAAGATACAAAATTTTAATAGATGCTGATGGCCTTTCAGATAGAGCAGACCCGGTGTGCGTAGCCCATGCACATATTTAGCCACAGGTCGGGTTTCAGTACGGAAGGTATTGCAGTTAATTTTGTGAAGGGCACAAGTGTTTAAAATTTTAATAGATGTTGATACACTTTCAGATACAGCAAACCCAGTGCGTGTAGCCCATGTACATGTATAACCACAGGTCGGGTTTCAGTGAGGAAGGTATTGCAGTTACCTTTTTAAAGAGAAGAAGTGTTCAAAATTTTAATAGATGTTGATAGCCTTTCAGATAGAGCAGACCTGCACATACATAACCACAGGTCGGGTTTCAATGAAGAAGGTATTGCAGTTACCTTTGTAAAGGGGAGAAGTGTTTAAAATTTTAATAGATGTTGATACACTTTCAGATACAGCAGACCGAGTGCGTGTAGCCCATGTACATACATAACCGTAGGTCGGGTTTCAGTGAGGAAGGTATTGCAGTTACCTTTCTAAAGGGGTGAAGTACTTAAAATTTTAATAGATCTTGATAGCCTTTCAGACAGAGCAGACCCGGTGCGGGTTGCCCATGCACATATATAACTGCAGGTAGGGTTTCAGTGAAGAAGGTATTGCAGTTACCTTTGTAAAGAGGAGAAGTGTTTTGGAGAGACGCTTGGTGGGACAAGAAGCCGGGTCAGATGTAGTTTTTCCATATGCCAGCTATTTACTCTCAGGCAATGACAGTAGACTTGTTTTACTTGCATCTCTTGGTTAACTGCTTTGTTCTGGCTGTAAAGTGATTTCTCTCAAAGATAAATTGACATATAAATTGATCTGAGGGTAGCAGGCACACTACACTCATCCTCACTATGCTTGGCTTCACTTCACTCCCCTACCCTACCACCATTTCCTATGCACCCCCTCTTATTCTAATATTATACCTCCTATATACATGTTTCACTTGTGACACTTTTTCAAAAGCCCTCCCCAAATCACCTTACTAGTTCTATACATACACTGCTGTTTCTTTTCTATTTCTTATTTCTTTTTAATTTTTAGCCCCATTCCCAACTATCTTTCACCCTCCCATACTGTTTGCACTATGTCCCATTTATAATTACACCCTTCCTAATGGTAGCTATCTTTTCCACAATGGATCCTTTTCTTTTCCCAAATAAACCCTCATTTTTCTTCTTTTGACAACATCATTACACTCTAGTCTTTAATACCCATCTTTACCTTAACTTCCAGAGAAGATATTAGGACAGCTTACCACTCCTCTTTCATCAACTTATACAAGGGTTGCCACCTTCCTTTGTGGCTAAAACTGGAGTAAAGCCACACCCATCGTGTCACCAGTAACCCTGCCCACCCCACCCCCTTCCCCGCCCACATTCCACCTATTTTGTGACATCACTAGGTGGGAACGCCCTCTTTTTTCGTTCCTGCTGCCTGCTTTCGGCTGATTTACTATGCTTTTCTGTAAAAAAAGCATAGTAAATTAGCCGATTTACAAACTCCAATACTCTGTTTCCTTTTTGAAACAGAATATCGGAGTTTGTACAGTGTTTTCTGGACTACCGGAGAATCAGTTTGATTTCCGGATAGTCCGGAAAAAAAACAGAGGGGTGACAAGCCTAATTTATACTTTTGTTAGCTCTACCTCCTGCAAACTCCCTGCAATTCCAACTACACTCTAATCAGTCTATTACACAACATTCCCTTCCCACACCTCACCCATCTACTCTAACCACACCCCTTTTTCTACATACTGTTCCACAGTACGTTCACTTATACTCTGCACTGTATAACTACTTTACTTCCAACTAGGGTTGCCATCATTCGTTGTCGCGAAAACCAGATTTAGGCCACACACCCTTTTACTACATACAGCGCCACCCATATCCCACCCAATGTCCTTCCGATTTTTTATATCCCACTGCGTCATCAGAGGGGTACACCCTCTTTTTCCTTCGTGATATGTTTTTTTCTGCGAAAAAAGTATATTAAATCCACAGATTTAACAAACTTTGATAGTCTGTCTCTTTTTCTGAAAAAGAATATCAGAGTTTATGCACTGTTTTTCAGACTACCAGACAATCAGTTTGATTTCCAGATAGGCCGTAAAAAACGGATAGGTGGCAATGCCAAGTTGGAGATGGTGAATCATTTTTTTGAGAATTACTTTCCGTTCTGGTTGTGGGGATACTCTCTAGATAAAGCACAACACCAATCCAATTTTAGTCAAGCTGACTTTGAAGTTTAAAGATGGGTACATACTCTCATATATGCTGAGGATGTTTCACAAAGTATCCATTTCTAGAATGTCCATACGCAATGTTTCTTCTTGTGTAGTGTGGTTGGATAGTTTGTTACAATATTGTATGTGTGTACTAACTGTAAATATATATTTGTGTTTATTTGTTTTGCACGTATGTTTACGGTCTGAAATATTTTAATTCATCACGAATAAACTTGCTGGTGGCGAATTCACTTGCACTAAAAAATGATGTGTAGACGTATTTGGATAGATTTTTTATATTAGTTTCCCCTATCTTTTGCAGTAAAGATACATGGTTTAACACTTTCAGGAGCCCAGGCTTAATGTCAAGTAAATAACGTTTCATTTAAAACCTAAATAAGACTTATAACAGTTCCCTCCCTGCCTCGCAAGGTGCCACTTACCCCTGTAGCCTTCCAAGGGGGGGGGGGGGGTGCTCTTCAGTGCCCAGCTAACGATACTTTACTAGAGAGGGTGGGGGCAGTGATGGGGACGTTATAAGAGCACCGGGCATACCTCTCAACTGTTTAGATTTCTGTCTCATATTTTTGGTTTGCTTATCAAACAAATTTGCTTTTCAGACAAATCATTAAGAACTGAAGTTAGTAAACAGTAACAGACGTTTGAGACTAGACTTCATATCCTTTGGAAAATGCATGGTAACACATGGCCTGTTAGCAAGGGCACGATTTACAATATGTCCATATTTCCATATTTTGGGACTTTGTACCCCCCATTACTTTGACTTTGTCCATTTTTTTGGCAATAAAAGGTTAAGAGGTATGCACTAGTAATGGCCGTCGACTGTGCCAGGAGTGGACGATAGGTTTCTGTGTTGTGGGACAAAATCGATCCAACCGAATAAATAACATTAAACTGAAAAAGTAAACTGAATGTTGTAAAACATAAAAGAAAAAATCTAACTGCAACCTGTTTCCTTAGAATTCAAGTTTACACATCTAGCTGAAATAACAGTGACTGACTTCCCATTTCTGCTGACAGTGCAAAGACGCATCATCTGTAGTTCAATAGAAAAGGACCCCCTTCCCTTTTATCCAGTAGCATGTTCACTGTTTATATACTTAATATTTGAAGGATAAATGACTTACAGTGCTCGTCCCATCTTTGAATCTGACAGTATTTCACAGTGATTTACACACACCTGATGCTCACAGAAACAGAAATAAATGTTATCCTGTTACTGGCAGCATCCCCATAACACTGAGACCGTGGCAGTGACACAAAACCCGGACTTCACGTGTCCGGTTTTGAGTGAAATTTGCAACCGAGCAATTTGTCAGAAAACCAGACAGCCCGGTCAAAAAACAGACAGCTGGCAACCCTACTTCCAACAGAGCTAATTACTATCTACTTCCATTTAAGCTATGATGTACCCATGCTGGGCCAGTAATGAAGGAGACTGAATCCTCACCACTGACACTGGAGAGAACATGCACTTAGAATACAAATGCACCACTTTATCTCAAAAAAAAAAAATACTACAAAAGCTGAAACCTTGTTCAACCTCAGCAGACAACCTCCAACCAGAATACCTAAAGCTTGCCACAGAGGCAACAGCATTCCCTGTTAGCATCTTAATTAACAGATCCACAGCTGAATCACATGTCCCTAACCCATGGAAAAGATCACAAATTATCCCTTTACATAAGGGAAGCAACTCTGCTCACATCACAAACTTTCATCCTATAGCAATCCTGCCCCCCTTTATGATTCTAGAAAAATGTGTGCACCTACAACTTCTCCACCATCTTACACATAACCTATTTTCCCACACTCAGCATGGCTTTAGACCTGCACACAGTACCTCAACAGCCTTATTATCTCTTTCATGGACTCTTATCAATAAAGCCTGTGACACTGGCAGAATAGTATCTGCAGTATTTCTAGATTTGTCAAAACCATTTGACAAGGTATCTCACCCCAAACTCCTTAAAGAACTTTCCACCATTGGTCTTGCCTCCTCCTCATTTCAATGGTTTTCTAGCTACCTAGCTGACAGGCAGCAAGCAGTAATGTGGCAGGGCTCTATCTCCCCATATCACATCAGCCCCACAAGTGCACCTCAATGATCCATCCTTGGCTAATTACTATTTAATGTCTTCATCAATAACTTACATACATCCTCCTGTGAAGGCACTCTAATCCAATATGCAGATGACTCCACTGTCATCTGACACATTAACTCACCTACAACACAACAAGCTTTGTCTTCCATAGAAACATGGCTCTCCAATGCTGAACACCTACTGAACCCCAAAACAACAAAGCTCATTCTCTTCACCCACAAACCCCATAGCTCCAACAAAACAAACTTCAAGACTTCAAGATTTTTTCAACCAACACTGAAATTGAATTGGTTCAGCATACCAGATTACTAGGTGTCACAATTGATGGTAATCCCAAGTTTGACATACACATACAAACCAGTATAAAAAACACTATACAGGAGTAAAAACTTCCTCACAGCAGCTACCAAAATTACCCTGGCTAAAACCTACCTCTTGTCCTCATTGTTATATGGGGCTCCAATTCTAATTAACTTATAAACCTCCCAAAGTAAACTAGAAAGCTGCTATAACAAAATTGCCAAATTTGCCATAAATGCAACCCGTCTAACTCATCAGTGTAAAGATTTACATTCCCTAAGATGGCTTGAACTCCAACTCCAGTATGCATAACTTACTATAGTATACAAAATCATCCACAACCCACTAGTTTGGTTTGTCCTGCTCTTAGCCAATCATTCAACTTTTATAACTCAAATAAACATTTCAGATCTGAAGACAAACATTTCCTCATAACTTATAAACCTAACAAAACCCCAGGCCTAAGCCTTTACTCCTAGATTAGAGTAAGGAACTCTAGTCCTTTAACTATCAAAACTGCTACTAACCTGCACTCCTTCAAAACCTCTGTAGAAGAATACTTCAAGAGTACCTCAACCTGGGCTCATACAGGAGCAAATCCAAGCTTTGTTGAAGTATTCTTTTGTGTGTGTGTGTGTGTGTGTGTGTGTGTGTGTGTGTGTGTGTGTGTGTGTGTGTGTGTATACATATATATATATATATATATATATATATATATATATATATATATATATATATATAAATATATATGTGTGTATGTATTTATATACACGGGTATATTTCAAAAGACCTAAAGCCCACTTACCAAAAGACGAAAACATCAAGACAACATCACCAAATCTTCATTTAAACGACTCCTCACATAATCAACAATTTACCCAGGGAAAGGAAGCGGTCTGCCAACATTTGGAAGTTTGCCCTTTTCCTCATTATAGTGCAATCTCAGAGTTGGTATAATTAGTTAGAGGTGTGTATGTTTGCATGGGGGGTGAAGCCCCCCACTTGTGTGGGTTCAGAGTGCTTCCGTGTGGTTTCTTGTGATTGCTGACCTTCTGCTTCCTTTCCCTGGGTAAACTGTCAGTTATGTCAGGTGTCGTTTAAATGAAGATTTTGTGATGTCATCTCAGTCATTTTGTCTTCGGGTAATTGGGCTTTCGGTCTTTTCAAGTAGACCCATGTATCTATCTATACATCTCTCTCTCTCTATATATATATATATATATATATATATATATATATATATACATACATACATACATACGTATATACACATATATATATATATATATATATATATATATATATATACATACGTATATACATATGTGTGTGTGTGTGTGTTTGTATGGGTCTGCTTCAGAAGACTGAAAAAGCAAAAGACTGAACCCTAAAATACTGAAAATTCAAAATACTTAAAAAAATTTTAATTCAGGGGGCACGCCCAACTGCACTCCTCATGCGGGTAGCTGCACCCCCCACACCCCCTGCTAATTATATATACCAACTCCAAGATCGCAAACCAGTGGAGAAGGGGCAAATTCCAACCTTCAGCATTTTGACTTTTCAGTATTTTGAGATTCAGTCTTTTGGTTTTTCAGTCTTTTGAAGTAGGCACACACACACACACACACACACACACACACACACACACACACACATATATGTAGATATATGGTTTACCTTCATAATGTCGAAAGCACATAGACGAATCATATCTGTGAATTCTGTTCCACGACTCACCTAAATGTCAAACAAAACAGTGAACGCTGACATTTCCAACCACTCCACATCTGAAACAAGTGCTACCATGGGTCAAAAAGGGGGTGAGAGTTTGTTATTCGGAATATTGGCATTCGCAGTTTTGTGTATTTGGAACTTGGAGTTTGCAGAAGATGCTTTGGGGATGTGCTTGTCAAAATTATGCAGGTAATGTGTGTGTGTGTGTGTGTGTGTGTATATATATATATATTTATATACACACACACACACACACACATATATATATATATATATATATATATATATATATATACATACATACATACATACACACACACACACACACACACACCTGCAAAAGGCTGGCACAGATTCACCTGCTGTGTCCCCTTCTACCCACAGTATAAGGTAGTTATCACCGCCACCAGACACTCTCCAATCAGCTACTTTAAGGCCCTTAACAAGGGGTCTCCAATTATACTCTGTAATATTAATACTATTCCCTAATAACTTACTTGATAGAGCAAGGCACAATGAAATACGTGAGCAGATACATTTCACTGTGAGCAGTCTTTCTAGTCAGATCCCCCAAAACAGAATTCTCCCTCCTCAGGGATTACTCCCTGCAAAATGTAATTTCCAAGATGGCTTGCAGAATGATCTCATCTGGTTACCTGACTCTAGGTTCTCACAGTAACCCCCTCTGAAGCTGAGACAGGAATTTAGCATAGACGGTTACAATACACATCTTAAATGTTTATGGCAGTGCCTAGGACTTCCCCTCTTTTTACTGACCTAATGAACAAAGGCTTCTTCCAGACCCACTGTCTCCGGTCCTGTTCAGCACTGTGGGGTAGCATTTTAATGGTTTAACAGCTCATTTAAATTAACCTTATTTTTCTTCAAGCAAGCTAGCTGGTTAACCTTTGCTGTCCCTGTGTTCTCTATTAAAACATATACATTTAATTTGTTACAATAATACGTGCACATTTCTTTTCATTCCAGCATGGTGCACTGTTGATACATTTTAACAAAAGCAAACCCCACAAATATATTTTCAGCACAAGCATCTGTACAAATCAGTTTGATATACAAATTACAAATAATTATTTATAAAATTCCAGCTAGCTGTACTGGCACAAGTCATACATCTACTGCCATCCTTCTCCTGGCATGGGTGGCAGTACCTCCTATCGTCACAATATCCCTCACTGCCTTCTGAAGCCTGTCTCTCATCACAATTCTAACATCATTTCTGGCCTCTCCTCCTCCTGAGAAGTGGACTGTGGATCCCATGCCAAGTGGCTTTGCTGCACTGCCCTTCCATCTTGTCTCTTGGATATACAGGATGTCTAGCTTCTTCTATACCATCATGTCATCAACTTCCAAGCTGCATCCTGTCAGTGAACCAAAAATGAGTGTAGCAATTCTTAGTTCATGTTTGGTAGGTTGATTGGTTTTACATCCAGCTTTCGCCCAACAGAGCTATCCCAGATAACCAAGGCTGGATGACTGGACACTGGCCGGTCAGTAGCTTATTGATCCAGGGCTGTTGGGCTTTATGGCAGGCACACACTGGCCAATAGGGGTACATACACCCTTCTCACCTTTAGCATGGATCCCTGTCATAGGATGGAGTAGGCCAGGTCCTCAACCCACTTAACGGAAAATAGCCATGCCCATTTTGGTGACATTACTCAACATGAATGAATCATCTAGAGCCATATTTTACACCATTGGGTGGCTACCCTGCCACAGTGCACAGTCTATGATCCGTGTTCTCCTGTCTTGAGGATACTGTGCACCTTAGTAGATGCCCAAAGAGGTTGGCTTATACAACTCTTCCCCCACAGAGCACCATATAGAGTTTGTGCTGCTGCCCACAGCTACATTTACTGGTGAGTTTGAGATGGAAACTGTGATGCCCCACCACTGGCCCAGTAATCAAGGAGCCTCAATCCTCACCACTAGCAACAATGGGGAATGTAAACACTGGGAGGATGACAAGTACACACACAGTAAAGTGCAATTTCCTTTAATAGCATACAGAAGCCACAGTCAGTCTGGGGCTGGTTTTCCCTCTTTCTCCAGATCCCCAATAAGACTCCCCACAGGCACAGCTATAGAGTTGAGATCTCAGTTGAGCGGCTAAGCCAAGACCTCCAGCAACCTCTCTGTTCAACCAGTGCTTCGTGTCCCTGCCCAAGTAACTGACACACACACACACACACACACACACACACACACACACACACACACTTCGAAGTTTGATTTATTAACACACACACACACACACACACACACACACACACACACACACACACGGGAAAGGCTAGCACAGGTTTACTAGCTATGCCCCCTTCTGTCTAGACTATAAGGTAGTTTTCACTACCACCAGCCACTACTTATCAGCCTTTAGAAAAGGGTGCCTAATCTTAGTGTGTAATGTTACTATTAATCCAAATGGTAGTTTGACCAACAGCAAGGCTATTAATAGTGGCCTACACAGTGTTTCAAAGTAGATATGCAAGTACTTTAGGAGCTTAAATATCTCTAAACAGACCAGCCAGAATTGAAACGTTTAAATATATTTAATAATAAATAATAAAAGAACAAGAAAATACTCAGTAAACAATCACAGTTACTTCAGAGTTTAAAATCACAGGAAATATTTAAAACAACATTGCAGGACAGTCTCAAATAAATAAAGAAACACCTCTAAATTAAGCTCAGCTATGTTCCTGACTATATCTAAAAGAAATTACTGTATCCTAGTAGAGTAAAGCAAGACTGATGTGATGAGTGGATTTTCTAGCTGATGCTGTCAGGTCAAAGACAAAATACAAAAATGCACAGTCTCTCTCAGAGAGTTCCAAAATTAATATCTCAAATATTAGTGCTGGGACACTTGCAGCATGACATCACTTCCTGTCATTTGACTATCCCAGGTGAACCCCCCCCCCCCCCCAATGCAGCTGGTAGCATTTAGCATCTCTCTGTGAAAATACATAAACAGGTACTTCTCTTACATCTAAGGCAAATAGTGGAAGTCATAAAATAAATTTTAAGGCGCCTCCTTGGCTCTCTTCAAAAGGAACCTTGATGATTGGGTGAGAGATAGGAAATTCACCCCAGGGATCATGTCAGTCCCCCTGCTAGACAGGGGTCCAGGGAAGTAAAGATTGTGGGAAGAAATATCCAGGGAATTGTTATGGCTACGCTTGTATAGGCCCAAGGGCCGATAGCCTAGTACCAACCTATGAACCTATTTACATTCCTCCACATCTAAAGACTATACAAAAAACTTCTAGTTCTAGACATTACATCTCCTGTTGCACTGAAACTGAAAGATAGCATCTCTTTTATGACACAGTTATAAAATAATTTAATTTCAACTATTTTTCTGAAGTTTTACAAGTTAACCTTCTATGTGCCAGTTTCCACTGTTAAAGCATATACATTTACACAGTTACAATAGTTTATATACATTTCTGTTCTTTTTCAGTATGGTACACTGTGGATACATCTTTAAGCTCAGTACTGTACAAACCCTTGTCACACACACTTATGTACCAGCAGTTTGATATAGACATATCATACAGTTCTAATACATTCATAACACAAGCATATGAATCATGTTGACATTCACAACTGACATATAATCATTTATAAAATTCCATACAACTGTGCTGGCAGTATCTCCCTTTGTCACACTTCTATATAAATCACATTAATATTCACAAATGACATATAATTATTTACAAAATTCATATACCTAGGCTGACAATATTTCCTTTTATGACAGAAACACTCGGCATGTTTTGTGGAGATGGAAAGAACCCCAATGAGACCCAGGGAGAACATGCAAACTCCAAATATGCATTGGCCGGAGGTCAGGATTGAACCGTGTACCTTGCACTTTGTGCACGAGAAGTGCAGACCTTAACCATTATGGCATCTGGTCTTGTTTATAATGGAGAATAAATCACAGGCTGAGGTAATTTTTAAATGAATGGGAGAAAATGGGGCAGGAACAGTTTGCAGATGTTCACAGATGATTGCACATTACTTTTTAAAGATGTACTTTAATGCTTTGTTATTGGAACAGTTTAGGTTTTTGAGGTAAATCTGGATTGTGTTTTCTTCTTACGAAGTTGCTGGTAGTTAGAGCTGGATGCAGTGGTGAAGAAGAGGTAAGACTGACGTGCTATCCAGGAGGTGAGAAATTTCTACTGTTTGTGGTCTTCCCCACTCTGAGTGACAGAAGGAGCTGGAACTGGGAGTCACTGTTAGGTAGAGTGATTGGTATGTTTGAAATATACTGGGGAAGGGGAAATATGTCAGAGGTTAGGAGAAAGGGTGCAATAGTTCTAACACTTTCTCTAACAATTTACGTAGCTAGACATATCAGTATTAGCCATGAAGACAAGTTGAAAGGCAGACTAATAAGATAAGCGGTCATTTTGTATGTTGAGGTAAGGCAGGTAGGGTTAATAATTATACATTGACGGTGGGTAAGTGTTTGGGAGGTGAAGAATGGAGTACAGGTATTATGCTACTGAGGCTAATTTCTCTTACTGATCGAAGGATGTGTTACATGATTGGGAAGGAGTACTAGACGTAGTTAGTGTGATGACAGAGAAGGTAGAAAGATATACAGATAAGGAGGTGCACAGATGGTTGGGAGAGGAAGAAAGGGGTAGATGATCGAACTGAGTGTGTATAAGATTTTGCAAGGGCTAATGAAGAGCTGAGGGAGAAGTTAGAGTATGTTTACCAGTAAGAAACTTTATCATGTAAAGGACAACCTCAGTGCAATATGTCCCTTGTTCACCAAATGCCAGCTGGGACTCAAGCAAGATTGCACCTCAGCAGCAAAACAGTCCCTACCAGAAAACTATTTCATGTCCGTTGGCAGCTTTAGAAAGCAGGTCTTAAACTGATTTTGTTAAAAGTCCTGATATTTACTGTATATATATAACCTTGTTAAAGCTCCACAACATTGCTGTTTAAACAGAGCAGCTAGGTTCGACAGCCTTGTTAAATTTCATGTATACTGACAATGTCCCTGACAAGCACATCATTTTGAAGGGAACAAATACAGAAGATAGAGTAAAAGTAATATGCAAATCAACGTGTATCTTTATATTACAGTGTTACCCCAAAGGTTGTTCCTTGCTGAACAGATTGTTTTGTTTTTAAACACTTACCTCAGTGTTCTTGGGCTGGGGCCCTGCTCCATTTACCCTCAATCCGCTCAGGCTCACATCTCTCCCCTACCCTGTCCCCAGTTTCTACCCACCACTGCTTATTCTAAATTTACCACCTAGCCCCTCCCCTACCTAAACCCAACCAACAAAGCTCCAAATACAAAACTACCAATAAAGGACACACAGACACACTAGATCCAAACCTGACTGTAAAATTTGTCTCCTAAATCCAACCCCCATTTATCTCCTTAGCACTATAAAAGCAACATACTCCTATACCCTCCTATACCACTAACTGGCAATTAAGCCCTCAGCTCCCATATCCTTCAAATGCTTAAAATTAAGTTCCTACCTCTAATCTTCTCTCCTCTTTTAGTCTTTGTAGCTCACATCAGTTCACTCAACCCCCTACTAATCTCTCCCTCCACCTACACCTCTTTAAACTGTCTTGCATCCACCAACAACTGCTATTTCCCACCCTCTACTCTACCCCGTCAGTCATTCACAAGCTCACTATACTCCAAACAAACCTGATGAGCAAAAAAAAAAAAAAAAAAAAAAAACAACTCTTCATTAGAAATAAATAACCAAATGGATATCCTTCTAAATCTCTAACCCCCCCCAAATTAACAAAATATAGCAATATTCTTCCAAACCCTGGACCTAAATACAAAATCACTTCCCTCAGAAACCCCTCCTCAGCTCACTCACTCAAACTTTCCAAACATCAAATTCTTCCTCTGTTCTAACAGTCCACCTAAATATCCACAGTATTCGTATTAAAATTGCAGAAATACATGCCTGGATCTCTCATTATTTACCAGACACTACACTACTGACTAAGACCTGGCTAAAATCAGAAGCGAAAGAGAATAAAATCTTACCTCTTGGCTATAGCATACTGAGAGAAGACAGACAACATAAAAAAGCTGGTGGAGTTGTAATAATCTACAAAAACAACTCTAGTATGCAAAGCAAACATATACATTCCACCAGGTGATACCACAGAGGACTTCTTCTGCTGGATGTCCTCAATCATTATTCACGAAAAAATAATACTAGAGGACTTTAATGTTGAACTTCTCTGAAAACCTCTCTAAATCCATTAATCTGTATGGCCTCACCCAAATAATTTTATTTATTTTATTTATTTATTTTACATTTGTTAACCGGGCTAGTCCAACTGGATACATGTCCATTTTCAGTGGAGGCCCGGGGAGAAAAGCTCCTCTACAGTACTACTATAGTAAGACTAAAACAAAAACTTTATCAGAATATATCAACATATACAACTAATATCTAATAACATATACTTTAAACCTTCTGTTAGAATTAAGAACATTTGAGTACAAATATGAGGTACAGTAAGGAGTCTCTCTATTACTTAGAAAAGTGTACAATATGACAGTACAGATAAAGTACCTAGTTAGTCTAATACATCTTTAAAAGAAGATGGAAAGTAGAGATTTAGTTCCTTTATTAGAAGTGAGGTAATAGAAACAGCTTTGTAGACAGTTATGTAGAGAGTTAGATATACGAGATAAAGAGAGAGTGGAAAAAAATCTCATAGCAGGGAGGTATGAAAGGTTAGTCTGGGTTATTGCAAGAGCAAAGCCAGTGGTTGGAAAAGAAATGTTTAAGTTTAGTTTTAAATAGTGGGATTGATGTTTGAGTGGTGAGGTCTTGAGGTAGTTGATTCCATAGTTTCCCAACTGAGTTTGAGAATGTGGAGTCACCTGCTGAGTTCTTAGAAAGAGAAGTATGAATCAGTATTTTGTTGGAGGAGCGCAGGTTCTTCAGATTGCTATAGGGTTTTATGAGGGTGGAGAGCATTGGGGTATTGTCTGGGTGGTAAAGAGCTTTATGTGCAATTGTAAGTTGGTTAAAATGTATAAGGTTAGGTAATTCTAGCCACCCTAGTTTTTTAAGGTTAGAACAATGGTGAGTCCTATATGGAGATGCTGTAGCAAATCTGGCAATATTATTATAAGACGTAGTTAGTTTGGTAAGATTATATTTAGAAAGGTTTGTATAGATTACCTCTTCCATCCATCCAAACCACTTTTCTATCACTGACTTGAGTCCCATTTTCTCAACCGAAACAGTCCTCTCCTGGGGAACCTTACCAGACTCTATAAGTGACCACTTCCCCATCATAAGGCAACATACAAATACCCAGAAACAGCAGCTCCTCAAGCAAATCTTTAACCTTACAAGTTTTAACACAGACACTCTAATTTATAGGTTCATAGGTGTTTACTTGGCTAATGATCACAAGGGCCTTTTAAAGCTTATCCACACATTCCAAATCTCTGACAAGTTTCTCTAACTTATACAACTGCTTCCCACTTCCTTACCTTCCTGCTGAATATCTTAAACTAGCCACTGAAGCTCTTGCTTATCCTGTTTCAGTCTTTATAAATCAGTATATCACGGAGTCCTACACCCCCAACCTGTGGAAAAATCATATATTCTCCCCCTTCATAAAGGGGGTAACGCCATAGATCTGAGTAACTCATCCAATGGCTATTGTATCACCTCTATCACAAATTCTGGGAAAATGCATTCATTCTCAACTTCTCTACCACCTCCCCTACACTCTCATTAACCCATCCCAACATGCCTTCTGCCCACACCACAGTATCTCCATAGTCCTCCTTAGCTTCTGTAATACTATTAACTTACATAGAAGCACATGTAACCATGTTATCAGCCCTCTTCCTAGATCTCAAAGGCTTTGACACAGGTTCCAACCCTATCCTACTACATAGACTATCTAAACTAGCCTTTAAAAGCTCATTCCACTCCTGCTTCCACAGTTATCTCAGAGGTCTCAATCTGTTACAAAATTCCTACTCCTCATTTTTACCAGTTTAAGTGGGTGTTCTCCAAGGATTTATCTCAGGTCCCATTCTCTTTAAAATATTTATAAATTTACTTCCAACAGTATGTAAGAATGCTAACATACTTCAGTGCATGGATGACTCTACCCTTATTTGTTCCTCCAAAAAACATTACAGACCTACAACAATAACCCAAGAATCCTTCTCTTCAATATAAACTTGGTTAAAGAACACACACCTATTTCTCAACCATAAAAACAATCCAAACTTCACTTCTTTACCCCAAAACAATGTTGTTGTTGTGTCTTTGGCTTTTCCCGGTTAGGGGTCGCCACAGCGGAACTCCGGTCCGCTAATGATTGGTAGTTGATTTTTACATGTCGAGTTACCAGCCCTGATGCACAACCTTCAACTAAGGTACGCCCATTCACGCATGTCTCCACGCAGAAGACGCTCTAGCTGAGAATCGAACCGGACAGCGTCTTACTGTGAGGCAACAACGCTACCAATGCACCACCACCGCGGATTTCAACAATATGACTACCAAAAAAACGTCCTTCAACATATTCTCCTCTGATAATACCAGGACAGAACTTGTTCAACATACTAAATTATCCAGCAAAATGCCAAAAAAGTGTAAAGCGCACACTGCCAATAGGTCCAGAGATAAATCCACCAACGAAATGTAAGAGTTTAAAACACAGGTTTAATAAGTTGAGTAAACTGACATGTCATATTAAATAACTAAATAATTTGAAATATCGACAATTCTTTAAAAATGAAAATGAATACAAACACTTCCAAATGTAAGCACATTGGAAGTGTTAAATGTATTAAGAACAGAATAATAGTCTGTTACATATTGATCTAATCAGCCCCCAAAAAATCTTAAAATACAGGTCTTTGGCTAATGAAGTTCATAGATGACTGCAAACTAGGAGCCATAATCAAAACTCCAAAAGATGTGGACATCCTACAAAAGGGTCTCGCTGAGACAGATGCCTGGTGTCAAAGCCATGGCCTCAAGCTCAGTGTCAAAAAGTGCATTGTCATCCCTTTTGGTAAAAACTCTGTACCCATGAGCTACCACATAGGTGTTAGTCTACTTAACACCAAAGGTGTGATAAGAGTCCTGGTATTATCAGAGGAGAATATGTTGAAGGACGTGGTCAGTAGTCTCTCCTTTGATAATCACATCGCCACAGTAGTCAGGAAATCCTTCTTCGTGGCACACCTCATCACAAAAGGTTTCTCATCCAGGAAAAAAGAGGTCATTATTCCCCTCTACTCGTCACTCATTAGACCCATTATAGAGTACAATGCCCCTTTTGGTATGTACCTAACAAAACATCTACAACAACTGGAAAGGCCACAGAAATAACTCACAAAAAGGATTACCAACCTCAAACCGATGCCCTACGCAGACCGTCTCAAAAAAACTGCAGCTTTACTCCGTCGCATATCACCTACTCAGAGGCGATCTCTGGCTAACACACAAAGCTATGTCAAACCCAGAGAATGTGGACATGCTCCACTTAAAGAAATCCCAGTCCCTCCGAGCTACACGCTGTAGGAATCTAAACCTTGTCACCACAATAAACAGAACATGCTGGAGGGATAGATTCCTGTCCCAGAGACTTCCCATACTCTGGAACAAACTAGATGTCTATATCAAACAAAGCTCCTCATTAGCACTCTTCAAGAAAAATCTTGATGATTGGATGGGAGATAAGAAATTCACCCCTGGGATCACGTCTGTGGCTCTTCTCGACAGTGGCGCAGGAAAATAATTTTCTTGGGTGGCGAAAGCCAGGGTACCTTTTGGCTAGGCTTATATAGGCCCTAGGGCCAATAACCTAGTACCTAACTATGAATCTATGAACAACAAATATTAATATAAACACTGATGAAATAAAAGAATTAAAATTTAGCAGCTCTTAATTTCAACACTGGCAATATAGAAATATTCTAATTCAAACCTGGCTCTACCATGGCATTTAATGTAAACTGACAAAGGAGCTCTTTGTATTCTAAATGGGTTTCTGAAGCCCCCCCCCCCTTACTGTTGGTAACACCGTCCCGTCACCCAGTATGCTGAAAACAAACTTACTAAATTTTTTGCATGCAGAACATATGGCACATTTAGCAAAATATACCACCCTTGAGTTGGAACAATTACCTTCCTTCAACCAAACTTTAATGTTGTCTCTACTGTTGTTGCTTTGAGTACCACCTCTATAACCAAATTTATAGAACCTACCTCTAAAATATAACTGAATTGCATACAATAACCACACTTTCTTGTTCCAGTAAAAGAAGTTAAATTTAGTGACTGAAAAAAATTCTTTACATTTTTAGCTGTCTTGTAAACAAACTGGGATTTGTCCTTAATATTTTCAAAATATCATAATTTACCGTAAAATATTCAAATTATTTTGATAATTATTTTTATTTCTTGGGCAGTGGTGTTACATTGTAGCACAATGCTGTTTTTTTAAAAGAATAGGTGCCCTTAGGCATCTGTTTACTACAATCATTTGTATTTTTTGCTAGCTCAGTTACACTGGGTCCTGACACAAGTAATGGCCTGTATTTAATACCCATTCATATAGATTATAAGGACCTATTTTGTTCACCAATTTCTTAGGGTATCACATATTGTAAAACATTACTGATAACTTTTTCTATTTCAGCAAGCAAAGTGTTTCTGTCACAGATCATCCTTGTGAACCTAATAAACTGCCCATAAACTAAACTTTTTTGTGCACTCCGGGAGAAAACTAAAAGTAAGTATGCATTACTAAAAGTAGGCTTTCTGTAGACAGTAGAAATAAGGATATTTTTGTTTTAAAAATAGTAACATGTAAGTAATCTACCTGGACTTTATCTCCTCGGATCCATTCCATAGGATAAAAATATCATCTAAATAACATAAATACAATTTAACAATAACTATAGAATGCACTAATAAATACATATTGGTTCTCCCATTCTTTCATTACCATATTAGCATATACCAGGATGCGGTGCAGATGCACCCATAGCTACATATATTTTACCCATAGCTTTTATTTGTTTGTGTATCTTCCCTTCAAAGTATATGAAATTAATACATATACACATGTAAAAGATAAAAACTCTAATTGGGAAATAGCTGCTTCAAAGTATTGCATGCCTTCTAGAAGATAAAAATATAATTGAAAAATACCTCCTTGAAAGTATTCCATGCCTTCTGACTGGGGGATGCAAGTAAATATGTCTACTATATCTATGATTAAAAACATCAACTCTGGGTGCCAATAAACCAAGCCTGCTACAAAAATTCCATGAATTTTTAGTAGGTGCATGGAATCTGTGAAATCTATAAAAACTGGAAGGGGTGTAGATTTTTGTGTTTCGAGCTGCTACAATATGTCTAAAAGGGGGCCTACCTATGTTTTTATGAACCTTTGGTACCCCGAAAAAGTCTGGAATCACTGGGTTGTTCACTGTAAAAAAAAATCAAACATAGCTGGGTTAATAGATCTCTGCATTAAACAATCTTGTAAAAACTGATTGTCTTTATAGGCCACAATGACCTCATTTCTAGAGACTGAGGTATAAGCTGCAGTATTTTGAAGTATATCAAACATAACTGAAGAGTAATCAGTGGAATCAAACAAGACAGTGCCTCTACCTTTTTCAGGTTTTGTAATGCAGAGACGTGTCATTCATTAATGTTTTCAACAACATTCTCATTTGTGTTAAGGTTCAGATTCTGATAGTTATGCCTTTTGCTAGCTAATTTATACAAGTATTTTACATGCTTTTTCAAAAGCTGCTATAAGGGAATTGAAAAATATGTTAAAAGTATTTTTCTTTTAAAACATCCTATCCAAGGTGATATATTTGTCTGGAGGTTGAGAACAATAGATACATTTAATTTCTTAGCGTATAATTTAAACTCTGAAACAAATCCACTAAACTGAGATTTTTTATAGGTATAAAAGTGAAATATTTTTCAAACAAAGAAAAATAAGTAATATTTACACATACTTTACTATAGCTGAAAACATACTAAATTTCTAGAAATGCACCTAAATGACAACCTGAAATTTGCCTGCCATATCCAAAATGCTACAAAAAAAACCACATCAAACACTGTATTCCCTCTACACAATCAAGCTTTTCCTAAGTTTCATCTAGAACTCATATTCCTACATCCCTGCTGCTGGCTACACTCCTCTATATAGCACCCATTCTCACAAGCCTGCAATTCACCCAACTAAATAAGCCAACAATGCTACAAAAAAGCAAAATTTGCCACCAATCTTCCAAATAAATCTTAACACTGCCACACACTCAGTAAACCATACTGGCTATAATTACCTCACAACTTACTCTCTTCCAACTTCTGAGCACTCACAACCTAATCATAATCCCACTTTCTTCCCTCTTTATCTTTCTAACCTGCTAGAGCCCTACATACGAACCATGCCACTACATAGCAATAACAAATGTCTACTACATCTAGCAAAAGCAAACAACACAGCTGGTGATTCACTATATGCAACATACTTAGTGAGAATATGAAACAACATTCTCTGTCCTTAAGAGAAAATACCACAGTACCACCTTCAAAAACAGGCTAAAGGCACACTTAAAAGACTCTTGGCGCTGCTCCTGCTACACCCCAGGGTAAAAGACTGGCCATCCTCCTTCTAAATTCCCATTTCTTCCTTTTTATCTCCACCCTGCCCACATCTCTCTCTCTCTCTCCACCTAATACTCATTCTAGGCTCTCTTTTATACATTGTCATCTTTACACTTTTCTTCTACAGCCTCCCTCCTTCCTAACATTTTCAGTGACCCTTTCTTCTCAACCTTTTTTCTACATCCATTGACTAAAATGTATCACCCTAAAGGATGCTGACTAATCAGCATAATCATGCTGTTGTTATATAATTGGCTATTCTTAGGTTCATAGGTTCATAGGTTCATACTAGGCTATCTGCCCGAGGGCATTTACAAGCCTAGCCCATAGTTTTGTGGCTTACGCCACCCCTTTAGTATGGGGAACTATACCCATTATTTTGCTGTGCCTCTGTTGAGCAGTGACACTGAGGTAATCCCTGGGGTATATCTGCGATCTCCCATCCATTGGTCAAGATTTCTCTTGAACAAGGCCAGCGAGGTGCTCTGCCTCACATATACCGGGATTTTATTCCACAGCATAGGGAGTCTTTGGGTGATGAATCTATCCCTCCAGCACGTCCTATTAATAGCCGTGTCGAGGTTTAAGTCTCCCGCCCTTGTGGCTCTGACGGATCTAGATTTTTTGAGGTGAAGCATATTCATCAAATCTGGGTTTGACTTGGCCTTGTATGTTAGGCAAAGGTCACCTCTGAGCAAGCGGTGGCGACTGAATAGAGCTGGAGTTCTTTCAGTCGGGCAGCATAGGACAGATGTTTGAGACCCTTTATCCTTTTGGTGAGGAACTTTTGTGGCCTCTCCAGCTGCTGCAAGTGTCGGGTCAGATACATTCCAAATGGGGCATTGTACTCAATCATTGGTCTGATGAGTGATGAGTATAGGGAGACTATGACCTCCCTTGATCTAGATGAGAATCCCTTCATGATAAGGTGGGCAATGTAGAAGGTCTTCCTAACTACTTTAGCTACATGGGTGTCGAATGACAGACTACTATCAACCTGGGTCCCCAGGTCCCTGATAACTTCTTCTGTGCTCAGTGGATTGCCACCTATTTGGTAGCTAGGAGTAACCTTGTTTTTCCCGAAGGGTATGACTATGCATTTTTGGCATTTAACTTTAGGCCATGGCTCTGGCACCAGTTATCCGTTTCTGTGAGACCCTTCTGAAGGATATCTGTGTCAGATGTGTTTTCTACTATGGCCCAGTTTGCAGTCATCTGCAAACTTTGTCAGCCATAACCCTCCTGTGTTTGCTTGTACTTGGAAAAGTAGATGCCAAACAAGAGTGGGCCCAGGACTGAGCCCTGTGGTACACCACTTGTGACAGGCTTTGAGTCTGACATGGCGCCAGCAACTCTGACCCTGTGGGTTCTGTCACTCAGCCAGTTTGCAACCCATCTTGTGATGTATGGGTTAACATTTAAGCTGATGAGTTTTTCAATGATACCCGAGTGGGGTATTGTATCGAAGGCCTTCGCCAGATCGAGGTAGGCTGTATGGACTGCCTTTCCCTCATCAATGGCTTTGGTGACTGTTTCGAAAAAGTCAACCAAGTTTAGAAGGCATGATCTGCCTTTGACAAAGCCAAACTGGGATGGATCCAAAGTCTGCAAATTCCCTATGTCTTTATTTATGAGGTCCATTCTATTTATTCTTAGTTATTAATATTATAATAATATTATAATATATATATTATAATGTATTATTTTATAATAATATATAATATCATATTGTACTCAGATTTTGTAATCTATGTCTTTTGTAAATTACAAGCTGTATGCCTTCACTGAAAAAGGTCATGTACCCAGTTGGACTTTCCCAGTCAACAAAAGCAATAAATTAATAAATAAATAAAAATAAATACAATAAAATTAAAGAGAATAAAAGTGTGTTATATAATTTTCCATCAGTAAAAAGAAATCCGATTTAAGATATAGTGACTGGCTATTTCTAAGAGCAGATATTTCTAGGTTGCAGATGGAAAGCAAGAGTAGAGGAAAAGATGGTAAGGCTGTAAGGCTGTGGACATGGGTTGGGTTTTTGGAGATGAGTGGCTATCTGTAAGAAATAGAAGGACTGGTATGATTTATCAAGAGTTAGTTATGGTGGTGGTGGAGGAGAGAGTGATTATGTCAAGGGCATACTGGAATGGTGAAAATTACCTCTGTAGAAGAGATGATTTCTAGGACAAAGTATGGGTTGTTGCAAGGGCTTTGAAAAGGAATGGTCTGGTTCAGGAGATGTACTGACAAAGTTTGCAAAGAGTGATACAGAACACATTTGAAGATTTGATATGAGTGGCAGTGGTAGAAAGAGGTCCTCTGTTGGATGTGTGGAAGAGGCAAAGTTGATAATTTACAAACATGGTCATACTATCCAGGTGTACACCAACTATGAGCAGAGGTTGAAAAATGAGTTCCTATTATCGTAAAAGAGTGGAAGACAGCTGGGCACTGTGCTTATTTTGGAGGATGCAGATTGTATGGGTTGGGGAAGGAAGGAAAAGATAGAGATGCAATGGACTTTTGGATGGGTAGACATGGGTGGCTATGCGTCAGTGGATGTCAGACATGGAGGGCTATTCTGGAACAGACCTCTTAAAGTGGGTGGTATGCTGGACATGGGAATGTGAGAGGAAAGCTTTGGAATGAGCTTGGGAAACTGCTGGGGCTTGCTAAGGTGGGTCAGGGTACGGAGGTAGTGAGCAGTATGGGATACTGTTTAGGTAAGGGGGGACCAGGTAGAAGATGAATAGGCTATTAGGATTCCCTCTTCTGCCACATATGCAACCTTGGTTTGATTAGGTTAATTGACAGGAGCATTAAGGATAACAGTTTTGGAAAATGTAGACATATATGAGGATGTGCAGGAAAGTCATGCCAGCAAAAGGCAAGTAGAGAACTGTAAGAGAGACTGAATGAGGCAAGGGATGTAGAGTTAGATACAAAAGAAGGTTGGAGGAGTTTGGAGGCAGGTGGCAAAACATTTGACTTGATGGGATACTGAATTGTGTGGTTTTTAGTGGTATAGTAGTGCTCATTTCAGTTAACCAATGAAGTCAAAGGGATAAAAGGGGAGTGCAGATAGGTTCATAGGTTTATACTAGGCTAACTGCCCTAGGGCATTTATAAGCCTAGCCCAAAGTTATGTGGCTTACGCCGCCCCTTATGTTAGAAATACTGTGCCCATTAGTTTGTTGTGCCTCTGTCCAGTAGTGACACAGAGATGATTCCCGGGGTAAACCTACGATCTCCCATCCACCGGTCAAGATTTCTCTTGAACAGAGCCAGCGAGGTGCTCTGCCTCACATGGACCGGGACTTTATTCCACAGCATGGGGAGTCTCTGGGTGATAAATCTATCCCTCCAGCACGTCCTATTTATATCCGTGCTAAGGTTTAAGTCTCTTGCTCTAGTGGTTTTGGTGGATTTGGATTTTTGAGGTGGAGCATGTCCATTAATTCCGGGTTGGTCATGGCCTTGTATGTCAGGCACAGGTCACCTCTGAGCAGACGGTATGCAACTGAATAGAGTTGGAGTTTCTTCAGTCTGGCAGCATATGACAGGTTTTGGAGTCCCTTTATCCTTTTGGTGAGGAACTTTTGGGGTCTCTCCAATTGCTGCAGGTGTCGGGTGAGATACATCCCGAATGGGGCATTGTACTCGATCATTGGTCTGATAAGTGAAGAGTACAGGGGAACAATGACCTCACTTGATCTGGATGTGAATCCCTTCATGATCAGGTGGGCAATGTAGAAGGTCTTTCGAACCACTTTAGCAACGTGAGCGTCAAACGAGAGGCCACTGTCAACCTGGGTCCCCAGGTCCCTGATAACCTCTTCTGTGCTTAGTGGGTTGCCACCTATATGGTAGCTTGGGGTTACCTTGTTTTTCCCGAAGGGTATGACTATACACTTTTGCGTTTAACTTCAGGCCATGGCTCTGGCACCAGCTATCAGTTTCCGTGAGACCCCTCTGAAGGATGTCTGTGTCCGATGTACTATCCACTATGGCACCCAGTTTGCAGTCATCCGCAAACTTTGTCAGCCATAGTCCTCCTATGTTTGCCTGTACTTCTGAGAAGTAGATGCCGAACAATAGGGGGCCAAGGACTGAGCCCTGCGGGACTCCACTTGTAACCGGCTTGGAGTCTGACATGGCTCCAGCAACTCTAACCCTGTGGGTTCTGTCCTTTAGCCAGTTTGCAACCCATCTTGTGACATATGGGTTTACATTTAAGCTGGTAAGTTTCTCTATAATACCCGAGTGGGGTATTGTGTCGAAAGCTTTTGCAAGGTCAAGGTAGGCTGTATGGACTGCCTTTCCCTCATCAATGGCCTTGGTGACTGTTTCGAAGAAGTCGACCAAGTTCAGAAGGCAAGTTCTGCCCTTGACAAAGCCAAACTGGGTTGGGTCCAAGGTCTGCAAGTCCCCTATGTCCTTGTTTATGAGTTCCATTATGATCCTCTCCATAGCTTTGCAGACCAGGCTTGTTAAGCTTATGGGGTAATTACCAGGGTCCGTAGAGGCACCGCCTTTGTGGAGTGGGACCACAGTTGCCGTATGCCACTCCTTGGGCACATATCATGTGGTGAGGCTAAGATTAAACAGCTGCCTTATGTGCGGGTTTAGTTCTTCATTGAGTTCATGTAGCACACAGCCGGGGACCCCATCCGGTCCCATTGATGCTGTCGTTTTAGGTTTAGAGAGAGCAGCTTTCACCTGCATTTGAGATGTCTGGGAGGCTACTCTCAGTTGGGATAGTTATCTCTCCTTTTGGGGAGAGGGGTGAAGTTTGCGCTGAACCTGTCTGCCAGTATGTTGGCAATGTCTGTGGGTTCAGTGATTTTTGTATCATTTTGGACTAATTCTGAGCATATCTGGGAGTTTCCACCCAGGTTTCTGACATAGCTGAAGAAGGCCTTATGATTATCTTTTGAATCTATGGCAATTTTTCTCTCAAAGTTGGCCTTGGATGATTTTATGAGGGATCGTAGTTTCTTGCTAGTGCTGATCAAAGATGCCTTCCCTTTTTGAGATTTTGCTCTATCATGTAATAGCTTTCTCCTCTTATTGTAAAGTCTGTTTATGGCTGGGGTCCACCAGACTGGACGTTTGCCCTTGGTGGAAAGAGTCTTGGTTTTATTTGGGATTGCCTGATCCATGCAGTCCTGAAGGTGTTCATAGAAGGCATTTGTAAGGGCTTCCGCAGCTTGGGTTGTGGTTTCCATTGGCTCGGGGGCCTTGAAGGATACCACACCTGTCTTGAGTAGTGTGAAGTTTGCTTTAGAGAAGTTCTTCACTGTGGTCTTTTTTGTTTGGGGTGGGGGCGGAATGTGGATTTCTAGTGAGATTAGTTTATGATCTGATCTCACCAATGAGGGATATACTTCCGGTGTGGAGCATTTTGTCCCCATGTTCGTGATGATGAGATCTAGTATATTTTCTTCTCTTGTAGGGCGGTGACTAGTTGTTCCATGGCATTTGAAATTATGAACTCCAGGAACCTTTGGGCTAGAAAGTTTGGGCTTGAGTAATGTTCCCAGTCTATATTCGGGTAGTTGAAGTCACCCAATATGATGGTGTTTGGTGATACATTTATACCCTCCAGTGTCTTCAGGAAGGCTGTGTGGGTTTCCTGAGTTTGAGAGGGTGGCCTGTAGCATGCTACAAATTGTAGAGCAGTTTTGCCTATGGTTAATTGCACCTGGATGGTTTCCGATGCTTCGTGCGTAGCCACCAACCTGGAGGTGTGGGTATCCTTGATGAATATGGATACACCCCCTCCTTTTGTGGTGTGGTCTGGGCAGTGGTGGCTGGTGACTTCAAATCACAGGGGGGCTGCAGGAGACGCTGAATGGGCGGGGTCAAAGGGAAGGGGTGTGGTCAACCATAAAGGGGAGGAGCTATGCACAAAACCACAAAAAAACTAACTTTAATTAAATACGCTGCCCTGGGTGGCAAACCATCATTATGAAAGTCCAATCAAGACAAAAATAAGTGTAGAAGAATAAAAATATTTCAATGCATTGGCTGCATGACAGCTTACTTAATATCTAGATGGAAACAAAAGGTTGTGAGGCATGAAAAAATAAATTACTTTTTAAATACATTACTGGAATGCCAGTCAAAATCAAGTATAAGAAAAACCAGAAGCACTCAACTCAAACCACTTCTCCTTGCACTGCAGTTCTAATTATAATATATTCAGCTTTATTAAAGTACCAAGCAACATGCTGAAAGTAGAAATCTATGTGATGCCCCCACTTGTAAAATGTTTCTTATCCAAAAAGACCTGCTGCCTGACAACTTGTTTCATGGGGAAAACATGATAAAAGTAAAAATGAAAAGCAAACAAGAAACAAGCTCAAGATACATTGCTTAAAGGATTACTGTACAGGTTATGGACCACACATGATTGGCATTCTGTTTAGTTTACGGGTAAAGCCTGTAGAGATGACTGGAAGTCTCCAACAAGTGTAATGAGCTTTTAAAATAATGGAATCCTGTCCTTTAATACCCAAGGCTTATACATTATCTAGTCAAGTATTCTCTGCATGGCAACAACAGAAAGGCTTTCAATGTTGGCAATTCTTTAACAGTATGCTTATTAAAGCTTACTTGCATCTTACGATGTCAGACAAGCTTACCTTATGGTCATTAAAGCATTGCTACTTAAACACAGAGCAACAGGCACTTTGAGTAATAAGCATAAATCAACAGTACAAAAATATGACAGAAACCAGACCATTCTGCAAAATCAAGGACAGATGAAAAGCCACTGTAGTACTTATGCAGTGTGTCCTCCCCATCCAAGGTAGATACAACTACTCCTTGCCTTGCTTGGACACATCCAGAGTCACTACATGGGGAGTGGGGTGCAACAAGCATGTCACAATTTGAAATCTCTCTGGCTGACTGTGATGGCCCTGACACATTTGTCATACCTCTCAACTTCAAGAGCAAGAAATCTGGACAAAGCCATACACAGAAGTGGGACAAAGGCACAACAATAAGGACAATTTTTAAATATTGCTCTAATAAACTTAGAAAGATAATAGAATAGGTCTTGCATTAGTATGAATTTTCTGAAGGGTATAAAATCTGAAACTCAAATGTCTGTCATTTTCTAACTTCAGTCTTTAGTGATTTGTCACTAATTTGCCAAAAACACAATTTTATGAAAAATGGACCAAAAATGTGATGCAAAAATATAAAATAGACACACAATACAGCTTCTACCTGTCAAAGAAGGGACACTTTAATATTAGTACTGCTACCTTGAGCAGCTGACAAAATAAAAGAATCTACATGCATTTCAAGTAATCTATAACTTTGATTATTACAGTTATTTCTTAATTGTAAACCCTCCATGTTTTCTTCCAAAATTGCTATTTTGTGGAGGGATTATTAGGGGAAGAGCAACATTTTGAGCCAAAATTGGGGACAGTTGAGAGGTTGGCTATGCCTAATTCTATAAAGCAATTTATTTGCATGTACCTCTCAACCTGTTAATGCAGTAAATCTGAACAAGGCCAAATATATTGGGGCACATATAAACAGTACTAAAATTGCTCTTGTATAAATTGAGACAGTTGATAGAACGGCTCTTACTTTAACATGCATTTTATGAAGGTTATGAAGTCTGAAACTTATTATTTAGTGACTTCTGGCAAATCATTTAGGAATTAAAACTACAAATTTTATGAACAACAAACCAAAAATAAGAAGCAAAAATCTATTCATTCTTTGAAAATCTGGACAGTTGGGAGGTATAGTTCAGCTGGGCCTGTCTGAGTTTGCTGCCCTTCCCCTGACAAAATAATGGTTGAACTGGAGCCTCTGCAGCCATTCCAATTAACCATTACTTGGCTATTTCACTCCATTTACCATAAACACTAATGTGCATACTGCTTTACTTCAATGATTGGACTTCATTTGAAAGTTTTATTTTGTATTTTACAGCACAAACATTAAGTCATCTGTTAAACAAAGCAATGCAGTCTCACAATGAAAACTTAGCATTAAAACTTCTCTGCCCTTGAAACTCACATTCATTGAAACAGCATTGAAACCCACATTCAAAGAAAATACATTTTGCCAGTGGCAGATAAAGATTAATTTTGGGCTGTTTTCGAATCATAGGCCCCTTGCATATGAAACATACATGTGCTCTTTGATACACCTTCCTCATTGTACTAAAATTATATTCCTTGTACAATACAGTACACTTGTTAGAGGGTGTTTTAAATTTGTTTTGAACATTTTTCCAGTAAGCAATGAAACAAAACATATGCACCCATAATGGCAAAACTGCCCAGTTGAGAACATTTATCATAAAAAGTCTACTCAGACTTCCACAGTCCACCATTATTAGTAAATATACACAATTCTACAGTCCACCATTATTAGTAAATATGCACAATTCCACAGTCCACCATTATTAGTAAATATGCACAATTCTACAGTCCACCATTATCAGTAAATATGCACAATTCTACAGTGCACCTTTATCAGTAAATATGCACAATTCTACAGTCCATATTCAGTGAATTCAGTTCTTGCCATAGCTGTCAACCTTAGCACAAAAACCTGGACGAAGCCAATAATGGGGGAATACAGTCCCAAAAATAGGGACAAATTTAAAATATTCATCTTATAAACTTAGAAAATTGCTAGAAAAAAAGGTTGTGCTACTATGTATTCTGAAGAACATGAAGTTTGAAATTCAAATGCCGGTCAATTTTACTGCGGACAGAACAAAAACAATTTTCAGCAGAGACGCAGGGATTAATACTGCAGACACGTCTTTGTAAAATGGCAGGGCATCAGAGCAAATCCACACAAACACAGAGAGGAGATGCAGACTCCACACAGAAGCCACCCCAACCAAGAATCAAGAAAACCTATAGATATGAGGCAACAATACTACCACTGCACCATCAAATCTGCAAGGAATTAAACATTCAGAAACCTGAAGTCTGAAATTCAAATGCCTGTCAATTTTACTGCGGACAGAACAAAAACAATTTTCAGCAGAGATGCAGGGATTAATACTGCAGACACGTCTTTGTAAAATGGCAGGGCACCAGAGCAAATCCACACAAATACAGGGAGGAGATGCAGACAGAAGCCACCCCAACCAAGAATCAAACCAGAAAACCTATAGTTGTGAGGTAACAATACTATCACTGCACCATCAATTATACAAGGAATTAAACATTCAGAAACCTGAAGTCTGAAATTCAAATGCCTGTCAATTTTACTGCGGACAGAACAAAAACAATTTTCAGCAGAGACGAGGGATTAAAACTGCAGACACATCTTTGTAAAATGGCAGGGCACCAGAGCAAATCCACACAAACACAGGCAGGAGATGCAGACTCCAAACAGAAGCCACCCCAACCAAGAATCAAACCAGAAAACCTATAGCTGTGAGGCAACAATACTACCACCGCACCATCAATTATGCAAGGAATTAAACATTCAGAAACCTGAAGTCTGAAATTCAAATGCCTGTCAATTTTACTGCGGACAGAACAAAACCAATTTTCAGCAGGGATTAAAACTGCAGACACGTCTTTGTAAAATGGCAGGGCACCAGGGCAAATCCACACAAACACATGGAGGAGATGCAGACTCCACACAGAAGCCACCCCAACCAAGAATCAAACCAGAAAACCTATAGCTGTGAGGCAACAATACTACCACTGCACCATCAAATACGTAAGGAATTAAACATTCAGAAACCCTTAAGTCTGAAATTCAAATGCCTGTCAATTTTATTTAACATTTTTAATCAGGACAGTCTGACTTGGAACAAATAAACAATTTTCAGCAGAGGCCCAGGAAGAAATAATGCAGACATGTCTTTGTAACATGGGAGGGCACAAAAGCAAACCCACACAAACACAGGGAGAAGATACAGACCCCACAAAGAAGGAACCCCAGCCAAGAATCAAACCCAAGAACCTGCAGCTGTGAGGCAACAATGCTACTACTACACCATCAAATATCAAGCATTGCAACATTTACAAACCACAGATATTATGAGGAACAGATCAGATCGAATATGAGGTAAAAATCTGAAATTTTTACAAATGGTGGTGGGTAGGGAACTCAAGTCTTTAACCTGCATACAGGGTACAGGGTTCAAGCCTGAGGCATTCCCTACCACACCACCATAAGCACCTGGGGCATTTTCACACACACACACACACACACACACACACACACACACACACACACACACACACACACACACACACCAGTAAAGCACAAGCACCATACACAAACTCCAGTAAAGCACAAGCACCATACACAAACTCCAGTAAAGCACAAGCACCATACACAAACTCCAGTAAAGCACAAGCACCATACACAAAAAAAGCACAAACTCAATAAAAGTAAACATTGTAAATTAAAAGGCACCTTACCTGAATGAATATATCCAGAGTTAACGTCCGTACATACATCCTTCCCGCGCAATACTGAAGACCCGCGAGATCCCAATGCTCCTTCCCGACGCCGACGAGATCCCTAAGGCTCTGTCCCGAGTCCCTGCTGCTCCTCTTGCAGTCCGGACGCGTCCCATAATCCTGGCGGGTCTGTGCACTGTAAAAGTGCACAGACGTCTCCTTGTGTCCCCCTATGGGGACGGCCGGGCTGCCTTGAGCATGCGCATAGACCGATAAGTCGGGACTCGGTCTATGCGAAGTCCGCGAATTTTAAAAAAATATATTTTTTTATTTTTCATTTTTTTTTCTTTCTTTTTTTATTTTTGAGGGGGCTGCAGTCCGGCAGCCCTATGCCACGAGCCGCCCCTGGGTCTGGGTTTTGGGGCCGGAACGCATGATATGAGATGAAACCTGATAGTGCCGGGGTGTTCTCAGGAGCCTTGAACCAGGTTTCAGTCACAGCACAGACATCGATGTTCTCCATACTGAGAAGGGTCTCGAGTGCGTGCATTTTGAGATTTAGACTTCTGGCATTGAGCAGCATTACCCTTAGTTTCTTCACGTTTTTGTTTTCTAGGGTGGTAGGTTTAGAATTTGAGCCTTGCCTAAAAAAGGCACTATGGGGGTGGCAAGAGCCTTAGCCAATATCCGGAATCCCAGGGGTGACAGGTGCAAGCCGTCCTCATGCTTGCAGCATGGCTTGTCGAGCATGTCATCCCAGGCAGACAGGCACTGGATCCCCTTTGAATGACACCAGAAATTAAGCCAATTGTTAAAGCTGATCATCTTGTCACTATATTGTGGCATCATTCTTGGTAAAGGAAGGATACTGCTCAGGGCCAGGGTCATACCTGCCTGGGCTACATAATCAGAGAGCTCCTCTATGTCTCTTTTCATGTAGTCCAGGGAGGTATGTCTCAGGTCGTTCACACCAGCATGGACAATGACTGTGTCATACTTGTACTTGCAGTGGAGTGACCGGAGTGCTTGTGTTATGTGGCGGATTCTAGCGCCCGATAGGCAGCTTACCGTGACCTTCTCCTTGTTCAGCCTGGTGAGTGGGACGTCAGTGTGTCTGACTATGGAGTCACCTATGACAAGTATGTTTGGTGTTGTATTTGGCCTTAAGGGCAGTGACTGCTTTGCACACTGATTTTATTGTTTATGTGTTGTTTGTGTGGTGTATTGAGTTTGCAGTTGCTTGGGTGTCTGCTTTGGAGGCCTCTGCTGTTTAGGTAAATTTTACTCAGAGCCTCCAGTATGTCTTAGTGTGTTTATGTGTTTGATTCAGTGGTGTGGTTGAGTTATGTAAGACTGGTATTGTGGTGTGTGTAGTTGCCTTCTCCTCCTGCCTGGTCTTGCCAGTCCTGAGTTGAGAGAGCTCAGCCTCCAGTTTGGCTAAATAGCTGCATCTCTCGCAAGTGTTAGTGTTACGTGAGGAGGAGAGGGTTGTCCGTGTACATGAGGCAATTGTAACATTGTCTCAGAATTCCCAGATTCACCAACTGGGCAGGAGAGGACGCCAGCATCTGACCCTTCGACATGCTAGAAAGATTTATGAGTTGGTATGAGACAGAAAAGTAGTGGGCTTAGCAGGGAAGTGGGCACTCCTGGGGGGTTTGCTAGTGAGAGATTTGTATAATATAGGAGTGCTTGACCTGCAAAGAGAATGCTTATAAGACAAGGGATATGCTTATAAGACAAGTGCTGAGCTTTTTGAGAAGAAAAAGCTATTTGGAACAAGTGCTGCACTTTTTAGTGAAGGTGTAAACTGTTTAGGTTCCTAACAGAGCAGTTCTAAGGGAAAAATTGAAGAACAGACTTTCTGGAGCCAGAAAGAGTTTAACCTTGTTTAACCGACGCTGCCCAATGCTGCTCTAGTGGCAACTCCTCGCTAAATCGCGCTAAAGCACGTTAAAGCGTGCTTGATAGCAGGGGCTGGAAAGAAGCAGGAATAGACCCAAAACGGACAATAAAACTACAGTTTCAAGTCAGTAACCACCTCTACGGGGGGCAGGGAAGCTGCTCAATGTTATTCACTGCCACTGATCAACAGAGAGACTTTCCTTTAGCCCAAGCAAAAATGGCCTCACAGAAACTTTCAAATAGTTCAGGAACAGCAAGCCTGTAACTGAACGTTTTTAACTCTCAGAAAAGTGGGAAAAAAGCAAGATTTTTTTTTTTGTTTTTGTTTTTTTCAGAGATAGCAGAGGTTCACAAGTAATATCAAGTTATAACAGTGCAGTAGGTTAGAGGAGTGTGGCAGTGGTACAGAAAACAATTATCTTAGCACTGTTCCAAAAACTGTTACACTTCTTTGAAAAATATTAACTAGAAGAAAAAGTACAAATAGTCAGTGAATTGTACTCAGCATTAGTCCAGACCACTTTTTTGTTTGCTTATTGAAAAATTATAATATGCCTCCAATCCCATTTCATAAATCATGTCTTCTCTGGAAGTTTTCTACAGCTCTTTGCATAATGTTTGTAGCTTTCCATGGCTATACCTATTACTTAAAGAATGTTGTTCCACTGAGCTTTCTGTATGGGAGGTCCACATTTTCTTTACCAGAAATGTCCAACAATGTGAACAGCTTTTGGTCCTCCTGTTTCTCCTAGCTACACCCCTCCAATATAGTGCCATAATGTTCCTGTCAAACTTTCCATCTATGTGGTGGGAGCAGGGTGGTCAGCTACTTACTCATCTTGATATCTGGTCAAGAACTTCCATCTTGTTTCATGGACTGGGGCAGCCATCTTTCTTGGGTTATGGCTATCCCTCTTTTGGCATGGACTGGATTAGGTGATTTTTACTCGAGTAAGCTGCTTGTTGTCAAAGTTCAGCTGTATGCCTAATTGCAAGACATTCAAGTTAGCTAGCATGACAGATTTGATCACTGTATGTTTTCTAGATGACTAGCCCTGTATCCACTAAATATATCAGTGTCTCAAGCTTTAACAAAAATGTGACAGTAGGTACACCTTATTATTACTGCCAGTATTACTGATCTTTGCAGAACTTATCAGTCTGCCATGTATATGTTGAAACTGCTTTTCGTTAACATGCCTTCTGACATCAGGTTTCAGCAGGTCTAGTTTACGAGCAGAAATTTTCTTTAGAAATAACATGGCGGTTATATAATTTATGGTTGCTTGCACTGAATTTATATAAATAAGCAGAACATTTTATAGGTTTACTTTTAAGTGGCTTATTATCTGAGTTTGTAGATTTTAGCTTTTAAAAATGTTTATACAGATCTCTCCACTGACACATTTATGAGAAGAAAGTATAGTGCAGATGCAAAATGCTTTGTGTCTTTTTGCTTTGTATGTTTTTTTTATTAGTTATTTATTTATCTTTGTTTACTGGGAAAGTCTGACTGACAAAAAAACTCTTTTCAGCAGATGCCCAGGGAGAAAAGCTTCACATTTAATATCAGTTTTGACATATACATAAAATATAGTTCCATGACATCAGAAGGAATACAAAATATAGGTAAGCGTACATACATAAGAGAAAAAAAAACTTCACAATAGCTTACATAAACATCATTTAGAAACAAAGCATGTACATACCTTGTATTGGCATATACAGCGTTGAAAAATCATTAGACATAGACACAAGCTTATATATATATATATATATATATATATATATATATATATATATATATATATATATACCTCCATATATGGCTCCATCTCACATTGTCGAAAGCTCAAATCTCCAAAGACGATATGGCCGAGACCATATTACCGAAGATTCGAATTGCCGACAATTGTGTATTGGGATTGCGGTACAGTGGGATTTGCTGTTTTCCTCACTTTAGGAGTTGGTATATTTAAGTTGTAGGGGGTGTGGGGGGTGCATGGGGGCTTGCCCCCCTGCAGAAACATACAGGTAATTTGTTCTGTGTTTTTATCACTTTTTCAGCAATTCAAATCTTCGGCTATATGGTCTCGGCCATATCGTTTTTGGAGATTTGAACTGTCTGCAAAGTGATGGTGAGCCATATAGCAAAGAGGGAGAGAAAACAGCAAAATATACTGTAATATTACCTGCAATTTTAGTTTTGAATTTCTCTTCTGTAAGCTGTGATCCACTGTTTCTTACAGTTTGGTCAGGCAACCCACTACATGACAATATTTTTCTCAAAACTGTATCATTTCAATTAAGTGGCAGAATTAATTCCAACTACTTTTGTTTACTTCGAGTTGGCACCCACTGCGATAAAAATGCTCTCTATAAAAGGATATGTGAAGTCTATGTGCCTGTGTTGCCTGCTGCTATAGCTCATTCTCAGGAGTGTAGTTGTGTTGATTGTGGAGGTTGTCTTTATTGATGCCAAGCCACCTCACATAGCCTTTTACCAGTAACGTTACCCTCAGAGTGCCAAAATATGCCTCATAACCCTGGGTCATAATTTCCAGCAATCACCACTCTAAATCCACACATTAAAGTACCTTGCACATGGATAACTCCTGCTTCCTTGTTATAAAGGCAGGGTACAAAACATTGTCATTCTAAGTTCAAACTTTTGTTACTAGAGCATCCAGTCTTGACAGAAAAGAAATGAACAGTATATCTTCAATGACTCATGGGTGCTGAGTTCCTGTGGTCTCAATTCAAAGTATCTCTATCATGGTAATTACTTCCTTTGTATTTGGTAATGACTATGCCCATAAAAGCAAGGAAGAGTTCTACAGAGTGGATGCAGTCCCTTGTGAGATTTCTTTTTGACCTGAAAATCATAAGTGGATGGATATTGATCTATCACCAGAGTAATACCTTCCTAGAAAGCACTGCTAGAACTTCCACACTCCCCACACCAGTCTAAGGGCTTCTTAGTCATTCTGGGCATAATATCTTTCAGTTAATATTAATGAGAATGACACAAAGGCAATAAGTTTTTCAATACTGTGCTGAATCTTGTGGGATACAGTTGTGCCATTTTCATATAATGAAACTTCACATGACATTCATAATTGCATGGCTAGTTTATAATATGTAAGAACCCCACATGATGTAATCATGTCCTTTCTTGTAGCAGTCTGTTCATGACCATTATGGTATATTTTGTAATATTGCGTTCTTTGGAAATAACTTTTGATAATAGTTTATCAGTCCAAGAAGGGATTTGAGTTGTGACATATTCCTGTGCCAAAGTGTCGTTAGCACAGCTTTCATTTCACCTTCAAAGCTTCATAGTTTACTCTTGTTATTTAAATGCCTACAGTATCATGTTTTTTCTTTGAAAAATGCACTTCTCTTTCTTTTTACTCTAATCCCATACTTCCTTAGCCAGTCTAGGGTCTTTTTTTTAATTGCTTAGATAGTTTTTGTCATTATGATGTGTTTCCAGTGTGTCATTCAAGTAGCAAACACAAACACAGGGCACGTGGCATATTGGCTTCTATCAGAAAAACAGGATGGACACTCCAAACACCAGTTTTATCATATCTACCCCATCTAATGTGTAAATTAGCCAGAAAGAACTGTCTGGAAGCGAAGATACCTCTCTCTTCATTTGGTGTTATAGCCATGCCAAACTATCTTTCACAAAACATTACTCCTGTAACAATTAGTTTTTTTGTTAAAGAAGTAAGAGATGGTATGACGTATTCTGCTCTTAGACCTCACCTTCCAGTCTGTGCAATATCACAGGAAACCGAATAACATTGTCTTATATGAATAACTGAAAGGCAGTAAACACTTCATTAGTACGGGACAGAATTGTGGATGATATTCAAAATATATGTGTTTTACATCCAAATTTCTTTTAGAGAAATTATATACTATAGTTTTGAAGCAGACAATTTGCAGTAATATACTAAATACATTCAGGCATTAATACTATTTCATTTTCATTTATGAATACAGATTTTCATCATGATTTTTGCATTAATGACAATGAAAGTGCAGTTTTTGTTTAAACAGGAGTGAACATGTTTCATTTTTTTTTTTTTTATTTTTATTTTATTTTAAATTTGTTGACTGGGAGTGTCCGACTGGACGTAGGTCCATTTTCTGCGGAGGCCCGGGGAGAAAAGCTCCACAGTAAAATAGACAGTAGTTACATTGGATTACATAGCGATTAACAATTTAACATAGCAATTACTTACAACATATTTACAGATGAAGAACATAGTACATCAGTAGACAACTAGAATCTTTATCTGTAAAGTACATAACAGACATTAACAAATTTTACAATGAGAAGTTCCTGCTGTATAATAATAAGTACAAGGCTTATGAGCATCTGAGTTTGCTATAATCAAGGTAGTTAGTGGAGTGGAGAGAAAGGTAGTGGTTGGATGGGGTGGATGATATTAGAGTGGGAGTTGCAAGGGCATTGCCAGCATGTTTTTAGGTGCACTTTTAGTAAAGTTTTGAAGTGGGTGCATGATGGTACGGAGGTAATTGTGGGTGGGAGTGAGTTCCATAATTTGGCTGTGGCGCAAGAGAATAGTGCTTCACCAGCAGAGTTATTGGCTTTAGTGATCTGCAAGTGATTTTTTTGCTGGATTTTAGTGGTCTGGTGGTGCGATAAGGTTGGAGTAGATTTTGGAGGGATGGGACATTTAGTGGATGGTTTACTAGTTTGTGGGCGAGTGAGAGTTGATACCACTGAAGGAGGTGAGGGAGTTCAAGCCAGCCCAGTTCAGCAAGTGAGAGACAGTGGTGACTACGGTAGGATGCCCCTGTGGCGAATTTGGCGATTTTGTTGTAGCAGGTCTCTAGCTTGTTTAGATCACATTGCCTTAGGTTGGTATATATTGGAGAGGCATAAAGTAGGATAGAGATAAGGTGGGAATTTGCTACTGAAATCTTTGCTGCTTTGGTGAGAAATTGCTTATTTCTGTATAATGCTCCTAGTTTTTTGTGGACTTTTTTATGGTCATGGATATGTGAATGTCAAATTTTAGTTTATTTTCTATTTCCACTCCTAGCAATTTGGTGTGTTCAGTTGGGTATATAGTGGTGTTGTCTTTTGCTGTGATGTTAAAGTGAGAGTTGTTTTGAGTATGTTTGGTGGGTTGGAAGATGAGTAGTTTAGTTTTGTTTGGGTTGAGTATTAATTGGGCATCGGATAACCATGTTTCAACAGAGGAAAATGCTTCCTGTGTGACTTTTTGCAGTTTGGGTAGGGACTGGGCTGAGCAGACGATGGTCGAGTCATCTGGGTATTGTATGAGTGTGCCATGTTTGGTGGCAGAGGCTAGATTATTGGTGTAAACTGAGAAGAGTAAGGGTCCAAGGATGGATCCTTGGGGAACCCCTATGGAGACAGGTAGTTGGGGAGGTATGTCATTCTGCCATACAACGGATTGTTGGCGGTCAGACAGGTAACTCTGAAACCAGTTGGTGACTGATTGTGAGAAGGATAGGTTATTGAGGACAGAGATAAGTTGTTTGTGTGGGACCATGTCAAATGCTTTAGATAGGTCTAGGAAAGTAACAGAGGAGAGATAGCCATTGTTTTTATGCTGAAGGATAGTGTTAGTAAAGGAGAGTAAGGCAGTGGTGGTGCTATGGTTTTATATGTGATACTTTCCACAGTGTGGGAATGTAACTTTCTGACAGAGATTGGTTAATCAAGATGGATACTGGGTAGGCCAGAGCATCAGCTGTGATTTGTAGGTATTCACTTGGGTGGTTGTCTGCTGCTAATTTGGTGGGTTTAAGTTTAATTAAGAGTTTTTTTTTATGTTGGAGGTAGGTACAGGAGAAAAAGAGAAGGCAGTGGGGAGATTACTAGTTGAAGGTGTGGGTTGGAGGGGAGGGGGGGGGTTGTGTTGTTTAGCTAGTGATAGTATGGTTTGGGTGAAGTGTGTGATGAATGAGGTAGCAATATTTTCTGAGGAGTGAGGGATGTTAGGAGGAGGGGTACTGACTTTACCTGGGTGGAGGATGGAGTTTATGGAGGACCAGAATTGTTTGGGGCTGTGTTGTGAGGAGTTTAGGGCAGACTGGTAGTATTGGAATTTGTTCTGTTTTATTAGCTTTTTGACTCTATTGCGTAGTTCTAGGAATTTCTGTCTAGCTGAGTGAGTTTTGGTTTTGCGCCAGTGCTCCCAGGCTTTATCCCTGTTTTTCATTTCTGACTTAGTGGTTTTCTGTAGCCATGGGGAGGGTTGTGCTTTGGTTTTGGAAAATCTTATGGGGGCATGGTAATTAAGGATGTTCAGGAAGGTAGTATTAAAAAATTCAACTGCGTCATCTAGACTGAGGTACTTTAGAGGATGCCAGTTACATTCTTTGAGGGATGAGATGAATGTGAGTGGGTTAAAGTTTAGTTTTTTACGTATTTGACGGTAGATGACAGGTTTAGCTTGGTATAGGTATTTTTTGAGTAGGAATGTTGGGGAGTGATCACTGAGGCTATCTGATAAGCAGCCTGTTATATATGACTGGGGGCTCTTACTGACTAGTATCCAATCCAGGGTAGTGTGCTTGCTGGAGTTTTTATTTATCCTGGTTGGTGACTGGAATAGCTGGGTGAAGCCATGAAGGTGTACATGATGGGTTGGATTGTTGCCAGAACAGGATTGCCAGCCAATACTGAAATCACCTAAGATGATAGTTTCTTGGGGGAGATGGTGGGTAGACCAGCTGAGGAGGTTTTCTAGTGGAGGGATGTTTTGGCCAAGTGGGAAGTAGCATCCAATTATGTTGATGGTTTTGTTTTGGTTAATTTTGAGGTTGGTATATATTATTTTTTCATTGCCTATTTGTGGAGCTGATGATTTTAAGATTTAGATGTTTAGATGCTGTTTAAATATTACAGCTACACCACCTCCTTTTTTGTTTAGCCGGTCTACTCTTAGTATGCCATAACCTGTAGGGAGTATTTGCTCACTGGTAATGTGAGGTTTTAGCCAGGTTTCTGTCAGGATGACTATATCTGGGGAGTACAAGTCTATGGTGACATGGAGTTCATGGACTTTGTTGGATATACTTCTAATATTTAGGCTTAGTAGAAGGAAGTCACTTGGCTTTCTATTGGCTGTAATATGGGAGAAGTTGTGGTTTCTAGTCTGATTATGAGGATTGGGGTTGGAGATGGTAGGGCCAGGGTTGGGGTGGATGTCTCCACTTAGGGCTAGTTTTGATATGCATGAGATTATTAGTTTTCTCAGTTTTTGAATGTGTTTGTTTATATGGGAAACTTTATGATTGTGCTTTGTGAATAATAGGTATGGTGGGAGGGTTACTATGTTAAGTTGTAGGGATGCTTTATGTTTGAGTAGTATAGTTGGTAGAATATGTGTCGTAAATCATTAGTCCATGAAATATTACTTTATCAAGATGCTACTCATAAAGGTTCTGCAGTTATTGAGTATATTGGGATGGTGCACTGAAGATGCACATAGACTGTCATCTTGTGATAACACAAACTCTTGGGACAGTTTTAGTTGATGCCACCAATAAACCTCTCTTAAGACACATCCACCAAATGCTTTTCAGGATATCTTTACACTGAATGAAACCTCTCACAGCCACTGACATTTACAAGCAGCTCCTTAATTTTCAATGTCAGCATACATTTCTGACAGTCAGGAAGCATTCTTGAAGCATAATGCAGCTCTTTTCTCTTCTTGTGCAAGCACTGCACCAATATCATATAACTTATAAGTTGTAAGGTAAAATACTTCAGTGTGCACAATTTAAAACCTTAATCCTTCTTATTCCAGTGGTATGCTACATCTTAACAGTGTGCACTATGTAAAACTTCCTTCTCATTCCAGTGGTATAACACATCTCATTTGATTTATTTCCTCAGTGTCACACCTACTTCAAGCACATTTAGAATAAATAGTTTAAAAGATACTAAAACATTTCCAGAAATTTCACAATTTCCTCTTTCTCCTCTGGTCAGGATAACTGTACAGTAGGTCTGATCTTTTCATCAGCTGGTCTCAAACCTAAAGAAGTTAAAACATGGCACCTGTACAACGTCTCTGTTAATTTTATTTTACATTTACACTTGATCAACTTAAGATCGTAATGTATCAGCCTGTTCAGTACTTGAGTTAATTTGTTGTCATGACCTTCTGTTGTTCATAAGTTCATAGCCAAATGGTACCCTGGCTTTCGCCACCCAAGAAAATTATTTTCCTGTGCCCCTGTCGAGCACTGCCACAGAAGTGAGCCCTGGGGTGAATTTCCTATCTCCCATCCAATCATCAAGATTTTTCTTGAAGAGTGCCAATGAGGAGCTTTGTTTGATATAGATAGGTAGTTTGTTCCAGAGTATGGGAAGTCTCTGGGACAGGAATCTATCTCTCCAGCATGTTCTGTTTATTGTGGTGACAAGGTTTAGGTCCCTAGAGCATGTAGCTTGGAGGGATTGGGATTTCTTTAAGTGGAGCATGTCCAACAGCTCTGGGTTTGACATAGCTTTGTATGTTAGGCAGAGATCGCCTCTGAGTAGGCAATATGCGACAGAGTAAAGCTGGAGTTTTTTGAGACGGTCTGTGTAGGGCATCAGTTTGAGGCCGGTAATCCTCTTTGTGAGGTATTTCTGTGGCCTTTCCATTTGTTGTAGATGTCTTGTGAGTTACATACCAAAAGGGACGTTGTACTCTATAATGGGTCTAATGAGTGATGAGTAGAGGGGAACAATGACCTCTTTTTTTTACTGGATGAGAAACCTTTTGTGATGAGGTGTGCCATGTAGAAGGATTTCCTGACTACTGTGGTGATGTGATTATCAAAGGAGAGATTACTGTCCACCTGTGTGCCAAGGTCTCTTATCACACTTTCGGTGTTAAGTATACTACCGCCTATATGGTAGTTCATGGGTACAGAGTGTTTACCAAAGGGGATGACAATGCACTTTTTGGCATTGAGCTTGAGGCCATGGCTTTGACACCAGGCATCTGCCTCAGTGAGGGCCTTTTGTAGGATGTCCACATCGTTAGGAGTTTTGATTATGACTCCTAGTTTGCAGTCATCTGTATATTATCACTGATTCAAACAATACGTTCATGTTATTCGTGCAACAGGTCTGTGAAACACTTTAGGTGCAGATGAAATATCAAATGGAAGTCTAAGACGTCTGTATCTTCCTTTAGGCAAGATAAATGTGTACATCCTAAAACTTTCTGCATCTAATGTAATTTACTAAAATTCCCAATTCATCTTGGGTAGGAAAAAAAAAAACACTGCACGTGGTTTGCCAGTAATAACTTCATCTCTAGTATAAGATGAATAATGCTCCTTTTCCTGTACTGATTTTCTTTTCATGTTTTTCAGGTATGTTGTTGTCTTTCGGCTTTTCCCGGTTAGGGGTCGCCACAGCAGAACACAGGTCCGCTAATGACTGGCAGTGGATTTTGATGAACGCTGAGGTGCCAGCTCGACGTTCAACCTTCAACGAAGGCACTCCCATTTACGCATGTCTTTCGAATGCCCACCCAACTGCGGGGAGGACATGCAGACTCCACACAGAAGGCACTCCCCATACTCAAGCCGAGAATCGAACAGGAGAACCTCTTGGTGTGAGGCAACAACGCTACCGCTGCACCACCACGGCTATCATACAGAAATCTTGTCAGGTTTAACCACAGTAACAATGTTATTCATTCAGTAAGCTTATTTTGTTTCGTCATCACACAAATGTCCTCCATTCTACACAACTCTTGTTCATTTTGAGTATCCAATTACTGAAACTTTCTTTGGAGCATGGGTGACTGATACTATGGATGCATCTATTTAAAATGCACATATGGTAAGCATCTCAGACCATTAAATGACTCTTCAGTTATGAAGCCTTCATGTGTATATTATTAATTATTTTCATCATGCCAAATTTCTGGGCATTCAAATGACAAAATATTGAAGAAGTTTCTATTCCATACAACTGAAAATGAATTTTCTATTTCTTATTCTTATATTCATAAGTAAGTAGTTTCTGACCAATGGCAGCATCTAATTTTTTGACTAAGTTAATAAACTGCATACTTTCTGCCCCTTTCTTTCTTAAAACACCATACTTTTATTCTTTATCTTGAGCTTTTTTTCTCAGAGTTTTGAGGAGTCCTTTTCGTCTCATGGGATTTTCAGTATCATGCTGCTATGCAGCATCCTTGCAAACATTCCGTATCCACAGTTAAACAATATTCATAGTTCTGTCTGATCACATGGTTTCTTTTGATTGCATAACAGTGTCTTTCATTTTACAGAATTAGGCCAATTATTTTTCTTATCTTAGAGCAAGAACTTTCTTTTTCTCCAGTACAGCACTGTACCTCATGCAAAACACATAAGAAAAATACTTTAAAGTCTGATTTTCTCCCTTCTCTTGTTGAACTTTTCTTCACTTGCAGTTTTACATACTTCTAAATCTTATGTTAAATTAATTTAAGTCAAACTGATTCTGCTGGTTCTTCACATATGCATTACTTTAACATTAAATCTGCTTCTTGTAACAGTTCACTTCTCTTTCATCGCTTTCTATAAAACACACAATTCTGTTTTATACTAATAACACAATAATTGGCTTAATTCTTTAAGTTGGTAATATAAATATCATACTTTATTTGGGCCTTGTGCCCTACTGAAGATAATGTGAAATTTGCATATCATGTGGTTTACATTTCTTCTAACAAATCAATACTTAAATGCATATTGGAAGCTAAAATCAAGCATCTTTGCTGTATGCTAAACATGTTGCCAAATGTTTTAAATGTTACGTGGTCTCAGAACTGGGGAAATACTTCCGTCGGAGTGAAGCACTATATTTGTTTCAAAGGGTTTATATGTTTGAAAGAATATATGTTTGAAAGAACATAATTCTCTTTTGCTGCAAGGAAACCTAACAGAAAACTGGAAAACTGCAAGCTTTTGGTTCAGAAATGTGAGTTTTACCTTACTACAAGTGGACTAGCTGAGAAGGTTTTTTTTGGACATCTTAAGCTGAAGCCTTTAAAGATAAGCTTCAGAAACAATGGAGATTTTAAAGGTTCACAGGTGTGTACTAGGCTAATGGCCCTGGAGCCTTTATAAGCCTAGCTCATAGGATTACAATGGCATCATTCCACTCAACCTTAGTTCCCAGTGCCTCTGTCAAATAGAGCCACTGGAGTGATCCCTGGGGTGAATTTTCTATTTCCCATCTACTCATCAAGATTCCTCTTGAAGAGGACCAGTGGGGTGCTCTGTTTGACATGTATGGGAAGTCTATTCCATAGGATGGGCATTCTCTGGGTTATGAACCTGTCCCTCCAGCACATTCTGTTGATTGTGGTAATGAGGCTGAGGTCTCTGGAGCATGTGGTGCGGAGGGATTGGGATTTCTTTAGATGTAGCATTTCTACCAGAGCTGGGTCAGACATGGCTTTGTAAGTCAAGCAGAGATCGCCTCTAAGTAGGTGATATGAGACAGAGAATTGTTGGAATTTTTTGAGTCTGTCCATATAGGACAAGTGTTTAAGGCCTCTCTAGTTGTTGCAGGTGTCTAGTGAGGTATATACCAAATGGGGCATTGTACTCGATGATTGGCCTGATGAGGGAAGAGTAGACGGAGACAATGACCTCTTTCTTCCTGGATGCAAAACCCTTAGTAATGAGATGTGCCACACAGAAGGACTTTCTGACCACAGTGGCAATGTGGTGGTCAAAAGAGAGGTTGCTGTCAACCTGTGTTCGTAGATCTCTTATAATGCCTTCTATGTTCAGTGGACTACCATCAATGTGGTAATTCATGGGAACTGTTTTTTTCCCAAAGGGGATAAAGACACATTTTTTGGCACTGAGCTTAAGGCCATGGTTCTGACACCAGTCATTGGTCTCAGTGAGACCTTTCTGTAGGATGTCAACATCACTTGGGTAGTTAATAATGGCTCCCAACTTGGAACTGTCTGCAAACTTTGTCAGTCGGAGTCCCTTTGTGTTGGCCTGGACTTCTGAGAAGTAAATACCAAACAGGAGAGGACCCAGGACCAATCCCTGTTGGACTCCACTCATGACTGGTCGGCAGTCTGACTTGGAGTCAGTTACTTTCACACTGTGGGTTACATCTGTGAGATAGTTTGCAACCCATCTAGTGAAATAAGTGTTGATGCCAAGCTTAGTGAGTTTTTCTGGAATTCCTGAGTGGGGAATGGTATCAAAGGCCTTGGCCAGATCAAGGTAGGCTGTATTGCCTTCATCCACAGCTCTGGTGACTGACTCAAAGAAGTCGACCAAGTTGATCAGGCATGATCTACCCTTCACAAAACCAAACTGTGTGAGATCCAGAGTTTGGAGATTCCCTATATCCTTGTTTATTAGATCCATGATGATGTGTTCCATATCTTTACATATTAAGACTTGTCGGGCTAATGGGGCAATAGTTCCCAGGGTCTGTAGTCTCTCCTCCTTTGTGAAGAGATATGACTGTAGCAGTGCACCATTCGGTAGAGACAAACCCTGAGGTGAGGCTTTGATTGAACAGGGCACACAGGTGAGGTGCCAGTTCACTCTGTAATTCATGTAGAACACAGCCAGGGATATTGTCAGGTCCCATAGAAGCTGTATTCTTGGCCTTAGACAGTGCTGTTTTAACCTATGCAGCAATAATACTGGGTGCCTGGCAATCTACTGGTAGTGATTGGTCCATGGGGGGATAAAGTTGGCACTGAATCTGTTGGCCAGTATACTGACAATATCTGTTGGCTCGATATAGGAGGTATCATTGTGCAGTAGCTCAAAGCAAATCTGGGTATTGCCGTGGAGATTCTTTACATAACTATAGAAGGCCTTGTGGTTGTCTTTACTATCTGCTGCAATTCTGTTTTCATGGCTAGCTTTATAGGATTTGATGAGGTATTCTCCTGTGTCACTCCATGTCTGGTTTAGAGGGATAAAGCCCTGACTACAGACCAGTTAGCCTGTGTTTGGCAAACAGCCTTGGATGACTTACGGACTGAGTGGGAAGGATGGGTGTAATCGCCTAATGCTTGTCTGCCCATTCTGAAAAGAGAGAGATGGCCAAGCCCATTATTTAACTGATATCTGATAGATGTTGGATGTATTTTTGTGCACAAGGTCTAATCTAGCAATGATTGGGCAGTGATATTCAACATGTCCTCTAAGTGGTGTATTCTACAATCAGAACCAGACATGTCCAGAAGTTTGCATGTGTAGGGGCCAGTATTGTGAGCCACATTTGGCAACCTCTACATCACATTGTTATGGCAAATAAAAAAACATGACTAGTTCTCACCTGAAAGGGGAAACAAGTAGGCCAGTCAGCTCTTGCCATACGTGTGGAAATGAATGAGTCATTTAATCTCAGTTGGGCTGATAGACAGCAAGCAGCAGGGGACTCAAAATACTAAATACCTTCTCTTAGCTACCACAAAAAATGTAAATATATTTTTCTGTAACATAACATATCCATTATAATTTTTCTTGGAATAGATCTCCTTTCTGACAACTCAGGTTCCTATAGTTTTTGTCTCTCTAAGTCACAGCTGGCAGTTTTCTGAAAATGTGGTAGTATGTGTATAAATGTATATATGTCTAGTTACTTTAACCTCAATTCTTCTTTGATTAGATTTAGTACACTCTTGCATCACACCAAAGATTTAAACAGTAAATTCAAAACACACATTTTTTCATTCCACTACTACCAAGAAGCATTGGTATAATTCCCCCATTTAGCATACTGGTGCACACTCATCCACAAACCTACACACTTTTACACATTAGTAGTTTACTTCATCCACTACTTTTGTGGGGTTTTTTCCTACTGGTTTTCATTGAATAAACATGTTTTGGGGGCTGTAAACATGAAAACTGTCATGACATTTTTTTAACTTCAAAGCACTGAAATTTTTTCTGAGCTGTAAATAAAATAACTTTTCTGAAATTTTTTTTCTAAATAATTTTGTTCTGAGCTATACATTAGTTTTTATACACTCTAATACATATTAGATATTATTAGACGTTTATATATTTATAGTGTTCTAGTTAGATAATGTTTATATTTAGACAGCTATGTGTTTTTTCTTGTATCAGTCTAGTTAACTCTTTTTTACTTATCTCCCTATGTATATGATTTTAGTTCTTGTCACAGACTTGATGAAGGCTTTATTGCATTAGTTAGCTGAAAGAGATTTTAGTTAAAAGTCATTCTTTTTAAGTGTATGCTATGCTTTTCTTAATACCTGATTTGGGAATGTGGGTTGCAAATAGGTAGTGTTTTCCTTGACTAGGATTTAGTTTGACGTAATCAATAGTAATGTGTGGGGGTGGGTACTTGCTGTTTTAAAATGCATTTTTTACGGCCCTGTTTATATTGTTTGCCTTGAACAGACTGGTTTAAAATGAAACAATACGTATATTTTCCACACCTACTTTTAAGCATATAAAAGCTAATATGTTTAACATAGTAAAATATTTCTCATTTTTGTTACTGAGGATTGCTCGCTTGTGACGAATAAAGACTTGTTGCTTTGGAATGCTACCTGGTTTTCATGATTTTTGGGAATTATTGTGATTGAACTCATCAATGAAGTTTTAAGACCACTAGTTTCTCTCTCTCTCTCTCTCTCTCTCTTTTCATTTATATTTTGCTTAAATTTCCATTCAGTGCCCTGGTCTGATCTTAATGTACTACTAGTGTCTGAATAAAATGTAATAAATATTTTAATGCATGATCAGGTTCTTGGAGATTTTTTTTATTTAATTTAGTAAACATACAGCTTTGTATTCCCTGGGGTTTGAACTTATTTACAATAAATGCTAAAACTACACGTTCATAGCCTCCATTTTCATCCTGTACAATACCTATCAAGTGTTTCACTGGCTTCATGTACAATTTTTTCCTGAATTTATAAATCTTCAGCTGACATAAGTACCTTTTCAATAGCTGTATGTAAAATAAATTATTAGTTACATTTACTGCACTCACATAATTTTCAAAGCCTTGAACCTATATGTGCAATTCTCAATCAAGTACAGTCTGTTCAGTGTGAAGATCAAATGATGACAGGGCTGGCTGCTGTACTGATATTGCCCAGTACTGATCCCATAACTTTTGTTTCTTTGGCAGTGATGTTCTGACTTAATAATGATTAAATACACGAGTTCTCTTATTTGTGCCCCCCCATTATGTATCTTACAGCTAACCATCTGCCAATTGCTGCTCTAACTGTTCCTAATCTTTGTGTATCTAGTAGTATCCTGCCAGGATAGGACTGCCTTGGTCGCAGGTGGGGTGGAAAGGAGATGGAAAACACAAAGTGAAACTAGCACCATCAAATATAATGTTAGGTATGTAGGGAGATTTTTCAAATGTTCTTAACTGGGCAGAGCTGCTGGCATCATGTGCATCATATCACATAATGTCAGTCAGCTCCAGTCCTGCCCTGAAATAATGATTCTGAATGGCAATCTTTCTTGCAGTCACACCATGCCCCCCATCACTGGGGAATGCCTAATCAGATATAGAATTCTTTCCCCTCCCTCTGGTAGTGAGCTATCAAGAAAAATCTCACCCCAACCCACCACCTCCTTCACAGCTCTGCCAGCAACTAAGTCACTTGTGTCGTGGTCACAGGCTTCCATCCATTTGTGAGATCTCTTGGTAGTGCTCGGGTGATACAAAAGTGCAATAATCTAAACTGTCAAACTGAAATGGTTGCTTTTTATTACTTTGTTTCTTAAGAGCCTGACATATATAGTTTTATAAAATACAGCTTGTTTTATTTATGGTTTATATGGCAAATTGTTTATGTTCTCTATAACTGAAAAATTTCAAGTAAAACTCCACGTACATTTCAGTCTTCAGTGTTTTTTCATATTATGTCGTATATGGGGACAGACACAATAATTAAGAGTAAAATGCTGTACAAACAATTAATGAAGGAGAGTTCGATGGCACCTGTATTAAACCTGCACTTTACACATTTTAACATATTATGGTGAGCAGTAGTACAGTGTGACAATGGTATTGAAAAGAACACTGACTTTACAAAACACAGTCTTAACACAGCTCTCAAACAATCAGTGACAAATCTCAAGAGCCACGTCTTTCGGCTTTTCCTAGTTAGGGGTCGCTACAGCAGAACTCCGGTCCGCTAATCATTGGCAGTGGAGTTTTACGATGACAAGTTGCCAGCCCAACGCCCAACCTTCAAAGAAGGCATATCCATTCACGCACCTACCTGCATATATTTAGACATCACTCAACCGCGGGGAGGACATGCAGACTCCACACAGAAGGTGCTCCAGCCGAGAATTAAATGGGAGAACTCCTTGCTGTGAGGCGACAATGCTAACTGCTGCACCACCGTGACCCCACCAATGACAAATCTCAAGAGAATCAGGGCAAATCCAAAAATAATCAGAGACAATCAGGGACACTTTTAAAATATAAGTATTATTAACCTGATATGTTGACAGAATAAGATAATGTGAATTAATGTACATTTTCTAAAGTAAAATAAGTCTGTAACTCTAATTATTATCATTATTTATTAAGTGTAATTCACTACATTTTCTACAAACGTCATCAATTTTAGGAGAGATTAAAAGGAACAGAGCTACAATTTCAGGCAAAATCAGAGATGTCCCTGAAAATCAGGGACAGTTTAGACGTATGAGTCTCAGTTTTAAGCTGTCTTTTTTATTTTAGTTGCTAACATACTGGCTTCTAGTTACAATGGTGTTACTGATCAAACCTGGGTTAGCATTCTTTCATAAAATTAACAAAAAGCATCCATGGGATCTTAGGATCATAGGAGGCTACTATGCTAACGGGCCCACGGCCCTTACAAGCCTAGCCAAGTTCAACCTGTGTTCCCAAGGGTGTCTGGTTAAAGCAGACAATAAAATCAGCACCTAATTGCCCCTGTCCAAGAGGGACACAGGTGGAACCCCAGAGTGAATTTCTGGCTACCCATCCAATCGTCCAAACAGCGGTTAAATAGGGCCAATGAGGGGATTTGTTTAATATGAATAAGAAGCTTGTTCCAAAGGTGGGGAAACCTCTGTGAGACAAATCTGTCTCTCTAACAAGTTCTGTTTATGTCACATACCAGGTTAAGGTCCTTTGAGCAAGTGACCCATGTGCCATTTGACTTGCAAATGTGCAGCATTTCCATTAAAGCTGAGTCAGAGATTGCTCTATATGCAAGGCACAGGTCACCTCTAAGCAGTCTGTACGACACAATGATTTAAATCTGTCCACATAAGACAGATCGTGAAGACCCTGAATTTTTTTTGTAAGGAACCTTTGTGGTCTCTCCATTTGCTGCAGGTGTTTGGAAAGGAACATACCAAAAGGAGCGTTGTACTCTATTACTGGCCTGATGAGGGGAAGAGTATAGGGGGGGGTTAAAACTTCTTTTTTTTCTGGAGGCAATGCCCTTACTTATGAGATGAGCAATATAAAATGCCCTCCTTACCAATGTGGAGACACTGTGATCAAAGTTAAGGTTGCTGTCAACATGTATACCCTTATCAGCTACTATAAGGCCCTTACCAAAAGGTGACCAATTCTACTGTGCAATGTTACTGTTATCCAATTGCTAAGTGTGACTAAGACTTGAAAGCCATTTAGGAGTGGCTTGTACAGTATTACCAAATACATGCAAGTATGCTAAGAGCTTATATATCTCTACACAAAACAACCACAATTAAAAGGTTTAAAATATTTAATAATAAATAATAAAAACACAAGACAATACTTATTAACTCAACACAGTAACAATAAAGAGTTCAGAAATCACAGGAAATACTTTAAAACAACATTGTAGGACAGTCTCACATAAATATACAAAGCATCTACACTAATCTGGCTATATTCCTATCTATCTCTAAGAGAAATACTAAGATCTAAGTCTTACTTACAGAGCATAGCAACTGCTGGGGAGTTGTCAGATTCAGAACAAAATACAAAATGCACCCTCTTTCTCTCTGACATAGTTTTTAAATTGATAATACACATTACTGCTGAGTCATTTCAGTTTTCATAATTATTGTCACATCTGCTCAAGTTCTCAGGCTCACAGAACTTAAAATTTAACATTTCTTTGTGATCTCCAGCTGCCAGGAATCACAGAGCAATAAAAGACACTTTACATGTGAAACCTCGAAATGATCTCTGCCTTAAGACAACAGAAAGAAGCTCCTAGCCCAGACATCCTGTATCTTAGTTTGGGATCAGACACAGTCGGAAAATTCTTTACTTAGCTTATTTTCTTAGAGTTTGGAAGTTAATTCGGTATGTCCCAGTTTCTACCATAAAATATACATTACAAAAGCATAGAGTTTATACACATTTCTGCTTTCTTCCAGCAGGGTGCACTGTGGTTACATTTTTGAAGCTCAGCATATAAAACATTTCCTTACATTTGTGAAACAAGCCTGTGGATCATATTAATATTAATAATGACATAGAACTATTTACAAAATTATATCTAGCTGGGCTGGCAGCCTCTCAGTTTATCACAGAGGTGACAGCTGCCTTTGAACCACTGACTGAGCTAATTGCTCTCTTTTGTTATGAAAGCATTGGCTACATTAGAAGAAGCTGTTAATCAGTGTAAGTTCTCTTTCTCTCTCTACAGTAAAGACAATGGAAAACAGTTTCACACCTCTCTGTCTTATTTACTGCAGCCTGAGCTCCTGACTACAAATTTATCTGTGTTTGTGGTATGTCATGCAAGTGTAAACAAATTTCTATGCAACTTATATGAGAAGCTGAGCTTAAAAAAAGTCGGTGGACTTTTTCTTCCTTTGATACCAGAGTGAGGAAAAGAAAGTTTTATGAAGGGCATTGTATTAGAAAAGTAACTCGCAGGCTGGTCTCTACAGAAGTGGGCATAGCCTCAATGACTGACAGGTGAAACAGGACTGTCGTGGTATGGAAAAGACTGCAAGTATTTTTCTTCCTTCATTTTTGCAAGGGGCAAGCCCCCTTGCACCCCCATGTGGGAGGCTCCACACCCCTTGCAAATTAAATATACCAACTCCGAGATCACACCACCTTGAGGAAAAGGGCAAACTAAGAATAGAAAATTAATATTCATGCCGTCATCGGTTTGAATATTACTTTTACTTTCACCAACTGTTGGATGCTGGG